>NW_026943818.1:28289031-28351531 GCF_035594765.1 Anolis carolinensis
ACTTACAAATAACTACTAACAAGTTACTAGTTACAAATAACTAGTAATTAATGACAATTGTTCAACAGAGCAACAACAGAAATTTCTCCATGAGAGGCTACCCCTTGGGTAACAACTTACAAATAACTACTAATAAATTACTAGTTACAAATAACTAGTAATTACAAAAGTTCAACAAAGAAACAGAAATCTCTCCATGAGAGGCTACGCCTTGGGTAACAACTTACAAATAAATACCAAGTTACTCGTTACAAATAACTAGTACTAGTTACAAATAACTAGTAATTAATTACAAAAGTTCAACACAGAAACAAATCTCTCAACGAGAGGCTACCCCTTGGGTAACAACTTACAAATAACTACTAGTTACAAATAACTAGTAATTAATTACAATAGTTCAACACAGGAACAACAGAAATCAGGCCATGAGAGGCTTCCCCCTTGGGTAACTAGTTTTAAGTAGTTACAACACAGGAGCAACAGACCTGTCTGTGAGAGGAGTAGCTAGTTACAAGTAACTTGATACAAATAGTTACTACACAGGAACAACAGACATCTGTGAGAGAAGTAGCTACTTACAAGTAACTTGATACAAATTGTTACAACATAAGAGCAACAGACATCTGTCTGTGAGAGGAGTAGCTAGTTACAAGTAACTTGATACAAATAGTTATAACACAGGAGCAACAGACATCTGTCTGTGAGAGTAGTAGCTAGTTACAAGTAACTTGATACAACACAGGAACAACAGATGTCTGTGAGACGCTCCCCCTTGGGTAAGTCGTTACAAGTAGCTAGTTACAAGTAACTCAATACAAGTAGTTACAATACAGGAACAACAGGCATCGGACCATGAGAGGCTCCCCTTGGATAACTAGTAGTTACAACACAGTTTTTTTCAGCTGCAGAAAATGACGCTTGATGTATTTATTTCCTAATTGTAACTAGTTACTTGTAACTAGATAAGGAAAACATTGGCCCCAATTTGGGGGAGGAGGGAGAGAAATGAATGAGAAGTGACAAGTTACTTGTAACTACTACTTCACTTCACTGAAGTTGTAACTACTAGTTACTTGTAATTAGTTACTAGTTACATAATGATGTAAATTATGATGATGGAAATGATGATAATTCAACTCTTCTTTGAATCCGGCCTCCCAGACGGGGCTTAGCCTGCTTTCCTTTCTCCCTCTCCGTCTTGTCGAGGTCAACCGGGGTCAGCGTGGCTAAGAATAAAAGGAAGCCCAGGCCATGCGTGTGCATGTGTGTCTGGCTGACCCGGCAGCGCCTGCTTATCTGCGGGATCATGCCGCATCTCCCCACTTGACATCACAAAGCCGCTCACCGCCCGGCATTAACACCCGAGGAGCCGGAGGGAAATAATAATAGTAATAATAATAATAATAATAATCACAGTGATGTGGACCAGCTATATCTGCCTAGAAGATCAGGGGGCAGAGGAGTCTTGCAAGTAAAACAAGCAGTCAAAGAAGAAGAACATGCCCTGGCAGAAGATGTAAAGCAAAGTGAAGAACCTGCTTTGATTGAAGTCAAAAATCAGAAACTCCTCAAAGCACAGCAGACAAAAAACCAGTACAAGAAAACCGCACTACAAACTAGAGCAGAATCAGTACAAGAAAACCGCACTACAAACTAGAGCAGAACCAGTACAAGAAAACCGCACTACAAACTAGAGCAGAACCAGTACAAGAAAACCGCACTACAAACTAGAGCAGAACCAGTACAAGAAAACCGCACTACAAACTAGAGCAGAACCAGTACAAGAAAACCGCACTACAAACTAGAGCAGAACCAGTACAAGAAAACCGCACTACAAACTAGAGCAGAATCAGTACAAGAAAACCGCACTACAAACTAGAGCAGAATCAGTACAAGAAAACCGCACTACAAACTAGAGCAGAATCAGTACAAGAAAACCGCACTACAAACTAGAGCAGGATCAGTACAAGAAACCGCACTACAAACTAGAGCAGAATCAGTACAAGAAAACCGCACTACAAACTAGAGCAGAATCAGTACAAGAAAACCGCACTACAAACTAGAGCAGAATCAGTACAAGAAAACCGCACTACAAACTAGAGCAGAATCAGTACAAGAAAACCGCACTACAAACTAGAGCAGAACCAGTACAAGAAAACCGCACTACAAACTAGAGCAGAACCAGTACAAGAAAACCGCACTACAAACTAGAGCAGAACCAGTACAAGAAAACCGCACTACAAACTAGAGCAGAACCAGTACAAGAAAACCGCACTACAAACTAGAGCAGAATCAGTACAAGAAAACCGCACTACAAACTAGAGCAGAATCAGTACAAGAAAACCGCACTACAAACTAGAGCAGAATCAGTACAAGAAAACCGCACTACAAACTAGAGCAGAATCAGTACAAGAAAACCGCACTACAAACTAGAGCTGGCAGCTGGCAAAACAAAACATTGCATGGAAAGTTCCTTGACAAAATTGAAGGAAAAGCTGATAAGGAGAAGACCTGGCTCTGGCTCACGAATGGGACCCTGAAGAAGGAGACAGAAGGCCTGATCCTTGCAGCCCAGGAGCAAGACATCAGGACAAAGGCCATTCAGGCCAAGATTGAAAAATCAGCTGATGACCCAAAATGCAGACTCTGCAAGGAAACCGACGAAACCATGGATCATATCCTCAGCTGCTGTAAGAAAATCGCACAGACAGACTACAAACAGAGGCACAACTATGATTCATTGGCACTTATGCCTCAAGTACCACCTCCCAGCAGCAAAGAACTGGTGGGATCACAAACCTGCAAAAGTATTGGAAAATGAGCACGCAAAGATACTGTGGGACTTCCGAATCCAGACTGACAAAGTTCTGGAACACAACACACCAGACATCACAGTTGTGGAAAAGAAAAAGGTTTGGATCATTGATGTCGCCATCCCAGGTGAAAAACAACAGGAAAAACTCAGCCGCTCTCAGGACCTCAAGATTGAACTTCAAAGACTCTGGCAGAAACCAGTGCAGGTGGTCCCGGTGGTGATGGGCACACTGGGAGCCGTGCCAAAAGATCTCAGCCGGCATTTGCAAACAATAGACATTGACAAAATCACGATCTGCCAACTGCAAAAGGCCACCCGACTGGGATCCGCACGCATCATCCGAAAATACTTCACACAGTCCTAGACACTTGGGAAGAGTTCGACTTGTGAGTTTGTGATATGAAATCCAGCATCTCTATCTTGTTTGCTGTGTCATAATAATAATAATAATAATAATAATAATAATAATAATAATAATAATAATAATAATAATACATCACACAGTCCTAGACACTTGGGAAGTGTTCGACTTGTGAGTTTGTGATATGAAATCCAGCATATCTATCTTGTTTGCTGTGTCATAATAATAATAATAATAATAATAATAATAATAATAATAATACTTCACACAGTCCTAGACACTTGGGAAGTGTTCGACTTGTGAGTTTGTGATATGAAATCCAGCATCTCTATCTTGTTTGCTGTGTCATAATAATAATAATAATAATAATAATAATAATAATAATAATAATAATACTTCACACAGTCCTAGACACTTGGGAAGAGTTCGACTTGTGAGTTTGTGATATGAAATCCAGCATATCTATCTTGTTTGCTGTGTCATAATAATAATAATAATAATAATAATAATAATAATAATAATACATCACACAGTCCTAGACACTTGGGAAGTGTTCGACTTGTGAGTTTGTGATATGAAATCCAGCATCTCTATCTTGTTTGCTGTGTCATAATAATAATAATAATAATAATAATAATAATAATAATAATAATACTTCACACAGTCCTAGACACTTGGGAAGAGTTCGACTTGTGAGTTTGTGATATGAAATCCAGCATCTCTATCTTGTTTGCTGTGTCATAATAATAATAATAATAATAATAATAATAATAATAATAATACATCACACAGTCCTAGACACTTGGGAAGTGTTCGACTTGTGAGTTTGTGATATGAAATCCAGCATATCTATCTTGTTTGCTGTGTCATAATAGAATAATAATAACATCCTACTGCAATTGCACCCACAACAACACCACTATGAGCAGAAATACCCTAGGTGCGATTTCACAGAGACCACAATGGAGAAAATTACACTTTAATAATAATAATAATGGAGATAATTATGTTTTAATAATAATAATAATAATAATAATAATATCCTACTGCAATTGCACCCACAACAACACCACTATGAGTAGAAATACCCTAGGTGCGATTTCACAGAGACCACAATGGAGAAAATTACACTTTAATAATAATAATAATGGAGATAATTATGTTTTAATAATAATAATAATAATAATATCCTACTGCAATTGCACCCACAACAACACCACTATGAGTAGAAATACCCTAGGTGCGATTTCACAGAGACCACAATGGAGAAAATTACACTTTAATAATAATAATAATGGAGATAATTATGTTTTAATAATAATAATAATAATAATATCCTACTGCAATTGCACCCACAACAACACCACTATGAGTAGAAATACCCTAGGTGCGATTTCACAGAGACCACAATGGAGAAAATTGTATTTTAATAATAATAATGGAGAAAATTATGTTTTAATAAAAAAAAAATAATAATAATTGAGAAAATTACGTTTCAATAATAATAGTAATAATAACAGTAATAGTAATAGTAATAATAATAATAATAATATCCTATTGCAATTGCACCTACAACACCACTATGAGTAGAAATACCCTAGGTGCGATTTCACAGAGATCACGATGGAGAAAATTACGTTTTAATAATAATAATAATAATAATAATAATAATAATGATGATGATGATGGAGAAAATTATGTTTTAATAATAATAATAATAATAATAATAATAATAATAATATCATCCTACTGCAATTGCACCCACAACAACACCACTATGAGCAGAAATACCCTAGGTGCGATTTCACAGAGATCACGATGGAGAAAATTACGTTTTAATAATAGTAATAATAATAATAATAATATCCTACTGCAATTGCACCCACAACAACAACACTATGAGCAGAAATACCCTAGGTGCGATTTCACAGAGACCACGATGGAGAAAGTTACATTTTAATAATAGTAATAATAATAATAATAATATCCTACTGCAATTGCACCCACAACAACACCACTATGAGTAGAAATACCCTAGGTGCGATTTCACAGAGACCACAATGGAGAAAATTACGTTTCCATAATAATAATAATAATAATAATATCCTACTGCAATTGCACCCACAACAACAACACTATGAGTAATACCCTAGGTGCGATTTCACAGAGACCACGATGGAGAAAATTACGCTTTAATAATAGTAATAATAATAATAATAATATCCTACTGCAATTGCACCCACAACAACAACACTATGAGCAGAAATAGCCTAGGTGCGATTTCACAGAGACCACGATGGAGAAAGTTACGTTTTAATAATAGTAATAATAATAATAATAATATCCTACTGCAATTGCACCCACAACAACAACACTATGAGCAGAAATAGCCTAGGTGCGATTTCACAGAGACCACGATGGAGAAAGTTACGTTTTAATAATAGTAATAATAATAATAATAATAATATCCTACTGCAATTGCACCCACAACAACACCACTATGAGTAGAAATACCCTAGGTGCGATTTCACAGAGACCACAATGGAGAAAATTATGTTTCCATAATAATAATAATAATAATAATAATAATAATAATAATATCCTACTGCAATTGCACCCACAACAACAACACTATGAGCAGAAATAGCCTAGGTGCGATTTCACAGAGACCACGATGGAGAAAATTACGCTTTAATAATAATAATAATAATAATAATGGAGAAAATTATGTTCCTTCCTTCCTTCCTTTTCCATCCCTCCTTCTTTCCTTCCCGCCTACCTTTCTTGGCCACTTCCATCTCTTCCTCCGTCCAGCGCGACGTCTCGACCGGCTCCGCGGAGGCTGGGAAGAAAGGAAGGAAGAAAGAAAGAAAGAGCGAGAAAGAGAGAAGCGGAGGAGAAGAGGAGAGGCGGGCGGTCAGCTGAGCCTCCGCTTGCCCAGTAATCTATTAATCCCTTGACGCCCGAGGCCTGATCAGGACGCCCGACAAGGTGCGAATTCACAGGCACCACAAAGAAGAACAACAACAACAACAAGGCGGAACAGGTACGACTTTATGGGTTGCGAGACGCAACCAAACTTGAGAAAATGTTTGAGTTCTTCACTTTGACAGGAGCTGTCCTGCTCATTATTATTATTATTATTATTATATTTGTACAAAAACACCGTTTACAAAACCCTTATTATTATTGGGTCGCTGTACGTTTTCCGGGCTGAAAATGAGAGCTACGTTTTGGGGACGCCGTTCAAAAACATCAAGGCTGAAATGATCGATCGGCCTGGCTGTGGCTATTAATTATATTATGTTTTAATAATAATAATAATAATAATAATAATAGCTACGTTTTGGAGAAGCCGTTCAAAAACATTAAGGCCCACAATGACTAGCTGCTTACTTGCCGAACTGTAATTAAGACCTGCGAATGAGAACTGAAATGGTCAATCGGCCTGGCTGTGCTTATTAATTATATTAATATTATGTTTTAATAATAATAATAATAATAATATGTTTTGGGGACACTGTTCAAAAACATCAAGGCCCGCAATGACTAGCTGCCTACTTGCCGAACTGTAATTAAAAATGAGAGCCGAAATGATCGATCGGCCTGGCTGCGGCTATTAATTATATTAATATTATGTTATAATAATAATAATAATAATAATAATAATAGCTACGTTTTGGAGAAGCCGTTCAAAAACATTAAGGCCCACAATGACTAGCTGCTTACTTGCCGAACTGTAATTAAGACCTGCGAATGAGAACTGAAATGGTCAATCGGCCTGGCTGTGCTTATTAATTATATTAATATTATGTTTTAATAATAATAATAATAATAGCTACGTTTTGGGGACACTGTTCAAAAACATCAAGGCCCGCAAGGACTAGCTGCCTACTTGCCGAACTGTAATTAAAAATGACAGCTGAAATGATTGATCGGCCTGGCTTCGGCTATTAATTATATTAATATTATATTTTAATAATAATAATAATAATAATAATAATAATAATAATAATAATAATAGCTATGTTTTGGGGACACTGTTCAAAAACATCAAGGCCCGCAATGACTAGCTGCCTACTTGCCGAACTGTAATTAAAAATGAGAACTGAAATGATTGATCGGCCTGGGTGCGGCTATTAATTATATTAATATTATGTTTTAATAATAATAATAATAATAATAATAATAATAATAATAGCAGCTATGTTTTGGGGACACTGTTCAAAAACATCAAGGCCCGCAAGGACTAGCTGCCTACTTGCCGAACTGTAATTAAAAATGAGAGCCGAAATGATCGATCGGCCTGGGTGCGGCTATTAATTATATTAATATTATGTTTTAATAATAATAATAATAATAATAATAATAATAATAATAATAATAATAGCTATGTTTTGGGGACACTGTTCAAAAACATCAAGGCCCGCAAGGACTAGCTGCCTACTTGCCGAACTGTAATTAAAAATGAGAGCCGAAATGATCGATCGGCCTGGCTGCGGCTATTAATTATATTAATATTATGTTTTAATAATAATAATAATAGCTACGTTTTGGGGACATCAAGGCCTGCAATGACTAGCTGCCTACTTGCCGAACTGTAATTAAAACCTGCAAATGAAAGCTGAAATGATTAATTGGCCTGGCTGTGGCTATTAATTATATTAATACAGTAGAGTCTCACTTATCTAAGCTAAACGGGCCGGCAGAAGCTTGGATAAGCGAATATCTTGGATAATAAGGAGGGATTAAGGAAATGCCTATTAAACATCAAATGAGGTTATGATTTTACAAATTAAGCACCAAAACATCATGTTAGACAACAAATTTGACAGAAAAAGCAGTTCAATGCGCAGTCATGTTATGTTGTAATGACTGTATTTACCAATTTAGCGGCAAAACATCACGACAGATTGAAAACATTGACTACAAAAATGGCTTGGATAATCCAGAAACTTGGATAAGCGAGGCTTGGATACGTGGGACTCTACTGTAATTTACGACACCACGGAATGAGGAAGTACTACCATCAAGGGCTCGGGGGTCACAGTGGACGACGAAGCGGCTGCTCCCCCCAGGGCCGGAATCGAGCATACCCTCAGGAGAAGGTTAAATTGCCTCTGTGTCTGTCTGTCTTGGTCTCTGTTTAATGTGTTTATGGGCATTGAATGTTTGCCCTATGTGTGTATAATGTGATCCGCCCTGAGTCCCCTTCGGGGTGAGAAGGGCGGAATATAAATACTGTAAATAAATAATTTACGACACCACAGAATGAGGAAGTACTACCATCAAGGGCTCGGGGGTCACAGTGGACGATGAAGCAGCTGCTCCCCCCTGTGGCCAGAATCGAACATCCCCTCAGAAGAAGGTTAACTTAACTGAGTCCCCTTCGGGGTGAGAAAGAAGGGCGGAATATAAATACTGTAAATAAATAATTTACGACACCACAGAATGAGGAAGTACTACCATCAAGGGCTCGGGGGTCACAGTGGACGACGAAGCGGCTGCTCCCCCCTGTGGCCAGAATCGAACATCCCCTCAGAAGAAGGTTAACTTAACTGAGTCCCCTTCGGGGTGAGAAAGAAGGGCGGAATATAAATACTGTAAATAAATAATTTACGACACCACAGAATGAGGAAGTACTACCATCAAGGGCTCGGGGGTCACAGTGGACGACGAAGCAGCCGCTCCCCCCCCAGTGGCCGGAATCGAGCCTACCCTCGTGAAGCTGGAAAATGTTAAATTGCCTACGTCAAAGGTGGTCTCGCCACACAGTGCGGACACACACGGATGGACTTACAGGGTTCCGGAGGCGGCGGCAGTGGTGGTGGCGGCTCTTCGGTGGCGGTGGCGGCGGCGGCGGCGTTGGCGGCGGCGGCCTCATTGGTCATGGACCTGGTGATGCGTCCCTTTCGGCGGCCCTGGCTGTTGGCGGTCTTCCGGCCCCGGGGCGCGACCTGCTCCCGCTCCTCGGGCTCCTCGGGCACCGCCTCGGCCTTCTCCTTCTCCTTGGGAGTCTCCCTGACGGACAGGAACGAGACTTTGTCAACAACGGCCCCTTCCATCGCAAAAGCGGACTTACACATAGGCGCTTTACCAAAATATACAAAAGATGATTAGAATGGACGACAGAAACAGAGCAAATCAAAGAGTGTATGATCAAATGGGCAGCCAATATTGGACACCCAATAAAATTAGAAAAATGGGAAAAGATTTGGAATCAGAGAATCAAATACACATATGCATTTGACTTAAGAGAGAATTGGTCTAAAATGATATATCTATATATATAAAAGAGTGATGGCATCACGGCAATTCACAAAACAACAAAAGTACAGGCCCCCCAACCTCGAAATTTGACAACACAACCCATCATCCATGCCTCCAGGTTGATACAACAAAAAGAAAAGAAAAACAAACTCCTAATTAGAGGGAGAGCAATAATTTTTTTTATCCAATTGCTGCCAGTTTAGAGGGCTAATCTCTGCCCACTAGGTCTCCTAGCAAGCCAAGGGACAGCCAGGGTTCAGTTAGGGGACAGGCAGATTTAGGCCTCACTTAGGCCTCTTCCACAGATTATCTAATTTGCACTGGATTATATGGCAGTGTAGACTCAAGGCCCTTCCACACAGCTATATAACCCATTTATAATCTTATATTATCTGCTTTGCACTGGATTATCTTGACTCCACACTGCCATATAATCCACTTCAGTGTGCATTTTATACAACTGTGAAGAAGGGGCCTCAGATAATCCAGTTCTGAGCAGATAATATAAGATTAGAAATATACAGTAGAGTCTCACTTATCCAACGTAAACAGGCCGGCAGGATAAGTGAATATGTTGGATAATAAGAAGGGATTCAGGAAAAGCCGACTAAACATCAAATTAGGTAATCGTTATACAAATTAAGCACCAAAACATCATATTATACAACAAATTTGACAGAAAAAGTAGTTCCATGTGCAGTAATGCTAGGTAGTAATTACAGTAGAGTCTCACTTATCCAACACTCGCTTATCCAATGTTCTGGATTATCCAACGCATTTTTGTAGTCAATGTTTTAAATGCATTGTGATATTTTGGTGCTAAATTCATAAATGCAGTTATTACTACATAGCATTACTGCGTATTGAACTACTTTTTCTGCCAAATTTGTTGTCTAACATGATGTTTTGGTGCGTTGGATAATCCAGAACATTGTATAAGCGAATGTTGGATAAGTGAGATTCTTCTTTAATATGAAATAATTACTGGGATAGAATAATGCAGAACAATATAATCTCTAAAACCAGGACGGTAAGTATACAGGGGAATTCCAGACAGGAAACAATCAGGGCCAGCTAACACCTCCCAACAAAGTATTCCCATCATCAAAGTCTGGCAAATCCTCTGTTTTCTCAGGGCCACAGACAGTAGAAGCACATAAAATATCGCAAACAACACCACTCTGAAAACAAGGGAATTCCAGACAGGAAACAATCAGGGCCAGCTAACACCTCCCAACAAAGTATTCCCATCATCAAAGTCTGGCAAATCCTCTGTTTTCTCAGGGCCACAGACAGTAGAAGCACATAAAACATTGCAAACAACACCACTCTGAAAACAAGGGAATTCCAGACAGGAAACAATCAGGGCCAGCTAACACCTCCCAACAAAGTATTCCCATCATCAAAGTCTGGCAAATCCTCTGTTTTCTCAGGGCCACAGACAGTAGAAGCACATAAAATATCGCAAACAACACCACTCTGAAAACAAGGGAATTCCACACAGGAAACAATCAGGGCCAGCTAACACCTCCCAACAAAGGATTCCCATCATCAAAGTCTGGCAAATCCTGTTTTCTCAGGGCCACAGACAGTAGAAGCACATAAAATATCGCAAACAACACCACTCTGAAAACAAGGGAATTCCAGACAGGAAACAATCAGGGCCAGCTAACACCTCCCAACCAAAAATTCACTCAAGGAGGAAAAAGTCAGGCTTTAAAGCTGCAAGGCCATTACATCCTAATCATTTTTCCTAATTGCAGCATTCATACTTGCCTCCAACAGACAAAAAAAAGACTTCGCCACAGCAACGCGTGGTCGGGCACAGCTAGTAGATGATATATTACATGACAAAAAAAAAATTCAAAATTTTGCAAAAATGCCTCCGACAAATGTTGGAAATGAGAACAACAGGTAGGTACTTTTTTCATATATGGTGGACCTGCCCAAAAGCTATAAAATTTTGGAAAGATATACACAGAGAAATACAAAAAAAATTATTAAAGACTAACATTAAAAAGGAGCCAGAATATTTCTTGCTAGGAATGTTGGATCTGGATAAAGACAAAGATAAAGAGATTCTATTTAACCACCTGGCGATCGCAGCTGGAATAACATATGCGAAGAAGTGGAGGTCAAAAGAAATACCAAAAAAGGAAGAGTGGCAAAATAAAGTCTTAGAAATAATGAATATGGATAAATTAACTTACTGGCTCTCTACGAACCAAGGTCTACCGAAAAAAACAAGCGAACTGGGAAACGGTAAAAGAATATTTTAATCAACTCAAAATGGAACTCTTCACCCTTATTATTCTCCCACTTTCCATGTCATTTTTTTAACTTTTTAAAAAATTTACTATTAATAAAACTTAATATTTTAATCAACTCAAAATGGAACTCTTCACCCTTATTATTCTCCCACTTTCCATGTCATTTTTTTAAACTTTTTTAAAAATTTACTATTAATAAAACTTAATATTTTAATCAACTCAAAATGGAACTCTTCACCCTTATTATTCTCCCACTTTCCATGTCATTTTTTTAAACTTTTTTAAAAATTTACTATTAATAAAACTTAATATTTTAATCAACTCAAAATGGAACTCTTCACCCTTATTATTCTCCCACTTTCCATGTCATTTTTTTTAACTTTTTTAAAAATTTACTATTAATAAAACTTAATATTTTAATCAACTCAAAATGGAACTCTTCACCCTTATTATTCTCCCACTTTCCATGTCATTTTTTTAAACTTTTTTAAAAATTTACTATTAATAAAACTTAATATTTTAATCAACTCAAAATGGAACTCTTCACCCTTATTATTCTCCCACTTTCCATGTCATTTTTTTAAACTTTTTAAAAAATTTACTATTAATAAAACTTAATATTTTAATCAACTCAAAATGGAACTCTTCACCCTTATTATTCTCCCACTTTCCATGTCATTTTTTTAAACTTTTTAAAAAATTTACTATTAATAAAACTTAATATTTTAATCAACTCAAAATGGAACTCTTCACCCTTATTATTCTCCCACTTTCCATGTCATTTTTTTAAACTTTTTAAAAAATTTACTATTAATAAAACTTAATATTTTAATCAACTCAAAATGGAACTCTTCACCCTTATTATTCTCCCACTTTCCATGTCATTTTTTTAAACTTTTTAAAAAATTTACTATTAATAAAACTTAATATTTTAATCAACTCAAAATGGAACTCTTCACCCTTATTATTCTCCCACTTTCCATGTCATTTTTTTAAACTTTTTTAAAAATTTACTATTAATAAAACTTAATATTTTAATCAACTCAAAATGGAACTCTTCACCCTTATTATTCTCCCACTTTCCATGTCATTTTTTTAAACTTTTTTAAAAATTTACTATTAATAAAACTTAATATTTTAATCAACTCAAAATGGAACTCTTCACCCTTATTATTCTCCCACTTTCCATGTCATTTTTTTTAACTTTTTTAAAAATTTACTATTAATAAAATTTACGGAAAAAAAAATGCACTTGTTCCGACTTACTGTACATACTCGAGTATAAGCCGGGTTTTCCAGCCCTAAAAAAAAACTCCCCTCGGCTTATACTCCAGTGAGAGTCCTGGCCAACTTATATTCGGGTCAGCTCGTACTCGAGTATATACGGCACATACAAATTCGACTTAAGAACAAAACCGACAGAACCAATATGTAATAGTAACTGTAATAATAGAGTGAAAAAAATAAATGTAATAATACCAGAGTAAATTAATAAATATAATAATAAATTAATAAATATAGTAAAATAATAAATGTAATAACAACAGAGTAAAATAATAAATATAATAATAAATTAATAAATATAATAACAAATAGTAAAATAATAAATGTAATAACAATACCAGAGTAAACTAATAAATATAATAATAGAGTAAAAATAATAAATGTAATTACAGTAGAGTCTCACTTATCCAACATAAACGGGCCAGCAGAATGTTGGATAAGCGAATATGTTGGATAATAAGGAGAGATTAAGGAGAAGCCTATTAAACATCAAATTAGGTTATGATTTTACAAATTAAGCACCAAAACATCATGTTATACAACAAATCTGGCAGAAAAAGTAGTTCAATACACAGTAATGCTACGTAGTAATTACTGTATTTACGAATTTCGCACCAAAATATCATGATATATTGAAAACATTGACTACAGAAATGTGTTGGATAATCCAGAACGTTGGATAAGCGAGTGTTGGATAAGTGAGATTCGACTGTAATACCAGAGTAAATTAATAAATATAATAATAAATTAATAAATATAATAATAAATAGTAAAATAATACATGTAATAACAACAGAGTAAAATAATAAATATAATAATAAATTAATAAATATAATAACAAATACAGTAGAGTCTCACTTATCCAACACTCGCTTATCCAACGTTCTGGATTATCCAACGCATTTTTGTAGTCAATGTTTTCAATATATCATGATATTTTGGTGCTAAATTTGTAAACACAGTAATTACTACATAACATTACTGCGTATTGAACTACCTTTTCTGTCAAATTTGTGGTATAACATGATGTTTTGGTGCTTAATTTGTAAAATCATAACTTAATTTGGTGTTTAATAGGCTTCTCCTTAATCTCTCCTTGTTATCCAACATATTCGCTTATCCAACGTTCTGCTGGCCCGTTTATGTTGGATAAGTGAGACTCTACTGTAGTAAAATAATAAATGTAATAACAATACCAGAGTAAACTAATAAATATAATAATAGAGTAAAAATAATAAATGTAATTATAGAGTAAAATAAATGTAATAATAATACCAGAGTAAAATAATAAATGTAATTATAAATAGAGTAAAATAAATGTATGTTAATAATAATACCAGAGTGAAATAATAAATATAATAACAAATAGAGTAAAGTAACAAATGTAATAATAATGATACCAGAGTAAAATAATAAATATAATAATGTATAGAGTAAAATAATAAATGTAATAATACCATTGTAAAATAATAAATATTATAATAATAATACCAGAGTATAATAATAAATATAATAACAAATAGAGTAATATAATAAATGTAATAATAATATCAGAGTAAAATAATAAATATAATAATGTATAGAGTAAAATAATAAATGTAATAATACCAGAGTAAAATAATAATTATTATAATAATAGAGTAAAATAATAAATATAACAAATAGAGTAAAATAATAAATGTAATAATACCAGAGTAAAATAATAAATATTATTATAATAAATAGAGTAAAATAACAAATGTAATAGTAACTATAATAATAGAGTAAAATAACAAATGTAATAATAACAATAATAGGGGAAAATGATAAATGTACCATATATGCTTGAGTATAAGCCGACCTGAATATAAGCCGACAGGACCCTCACTCGAATAAATATAATAATGTATAGAGTAAAATAATAAATGTAATAATACCAGAGTAAAATAATAAATATAACAAATAGAGTAAAATAATAAATGTAATAATACCAGAGTAAAATAATAAATATTATTATAATAAATAGAGTAAAATAACAAATGTAATAGTAACTATAATAATAGAGTAAAATAACAAATGTAATAATAACAATAATAGGGGAAAATGATAAATGTACCATATATGCTTGAGTATAAGCCGACCTGAATATAAGCCGACCAGGACCCTCACTCGAGTATAAGACGAGGAGGGCTTTTTCATCCCTAAACAAGGGCATATACTCGAGTATGTACGGTATATACATATGAAAAATTCGGCTCACTTGGATTCTTCTTTCTCGTCCTTCTCCTCTTCATCTCTCCTCTCCTCCTCCTTCTTCTCAGTCCGCTCGGCCTTCTCCTCCTCGATCTTCTCCTCGACTTTCTCTTCCTGGGACGGCCGAGCGATTTGTTGCTGGAACGGAACGGAAGGAGACGTCGGGAATTACGAAGGAAATCGGACGCTCGGAGACGGAAATGGGAGGCAATAGGGGTGGCCCCGCCCCCCAACGCTCCCGGAAAAGGAGGTTATTCCATGAGGAAGAATGGCGAGCACCTCTACGAGGGAAACAAATACCGAACAAGAACGATCTCCTTTCCCTTTCCGAAGCATCTCTCTGGCCCGTTTGCCTGGGGATGAGTCACGCTCAGAAGGAGGCAACCAGACACACAACAAGGAGGTGACCTACATGGAATCTGGGTTTCTGGGTTTTGCAAAGAAAGGGGTCTCTCAACAGTACCTAGGATCCATCTCAATCACTTTGCACTACATAAACACCTGGGCCATACCTGTCATAAGAACTGGACAATGTGGACAGAAAAACAAGAAAACTCATGACCATTCATCACTCCCTGCACCCTCGCAGTGATGTTGACCGGCTATATCTGCCTAGAAGATCAGGGGGCAGAGGACTCTTACAAGTCAAACAAGCCGTCAAAGAAGAAGAACATGCCCTGGCAGATTATGTAAAGCAAAGTGAAGAACCTGCTTTGATTGAAGTCAAAAATCAGAAACTCCTCAAAGCACAGCAGACAAATAAACCATTACAAGAAAACCGCACTACAAACTAGAGCTGACAAAAAAAAAAACAGTACAAGAAAACCGCACTACAAACTAGAGCTGACAAAAAAAAAAACAGTACAAGAAAACCGCACTACAAACTAGAGCTGACAAAAAAAAAACAGTACAAGAAAACCGCACTACAAACTAGACCTGACAAAAACCCAGTACAAGAAAACCGCACTACAAACTAGAGCTGACAAAAACCAGTACAAGGAAACCGCACTACAAACTAGAGCTGATCAAAAACCAGTACAAGGAAACCGCACTACAAACTAGAGCTGACAAAAAACCAGTACAAGAAAACCGCACTACAAACTAGAGCTGACAAAGATTCAGTACAAGAAAACCGCACCACAAACTAGAGCTGACAGCTGACACCACAAAACATTGCATGGAAAGTTCCTTGACAACATTGAAGGAAAAGCTGATCAGGAGAAGACCTGGTTCTGGCTCACGAATGGGACCCTGAAGAAGGAGACAGAAGGCCTGATCCTTGCAGCCCAGGAGGAAGCCATCAGGACAAAGGCCATTCAGGCCAAGATCGAAAAATCAGCTGATGACCCAAAATGCAGACTGTGCAAGGAAACCGACGAAACCATGGATCATATCCTCAGCTGCTGTAAGAAAATCGCACAGACAGACTACAAACAGAGGCACAACTATGTGGCCCAAAGGATTCATGGGAACTTATGCCTCAAGTACCACTTCCCAGCAGTAAAGATACTGTGGGACTTCCGAATCCAGACTGACAAAGTTCTGGAACACAGCACACCAGACATCACAGTTGTGGAAAGGAAAAAGGTTTGAATCATTGATGTCGCCATCCCAGGTGAAAAACAACAGGAAAAACTCAGCCGCTATCAGGACCTCAAGATTGAACTTCAAAGACTCTGGCAGAAACCAGTGCAGGCGGTAAAGATTCGTGATAAAGACAGGAAAGGCTCCAGGTCCGGAGGGATCGCTGGCATTTATATTCGACTCGAGTTGATACGACAAATACAGAGCAATTAAGTACAGATAACATCCAACTCGAGTCGAATATAAACGCGGGCGACCCATCCGGACCTGGAGTCTTTCGCATCTTTATCTCAAATCTTTATAATATTAACCTTTATAATCGAGTCGATAGGACAAATACTGAGCAACTAAGTCCAGATAATATCCGACTTGAGTTGAATCTAAACGCCGGCGACCCATCCGGACCTGGAGCCTTTCCCATCTTTATCTCAAATCTTTATAATATTAATCTTTATAATCAAGTCGATAGGACAAATACCGAGTAACTAAGTCCAGATAATATCCAACTCAAGTCGAATATAAACGCCGGCGACCCGTCCGGACCTGGAGCCTTTCCCATCTTTATCTCGAAACTTTATAATATTGAGTCAATAGGACAAATACCGAGTAACTAAGTCCAGATAATATCCGACTCGAGTCGAATATAAACGCCGGCGATCCGTCCGGACCTGGAACCTTTCCTGTATTTATCTCAAATCTTTATAATATTAATAATCTTTATAATCGAGTCGATAGGACAAATAGCGAGCAACTAAGTCCAGATAATATCCGACTCGAGTCGAATATAAACGCCGCTGACCCGTCCGGACCTGGAGCCTTTCCCGTCTTTATTATATTAATCTTTATAATCGAGTCGATAGGACAAATACCGAGCAACTAAGTCCAGATAATATCTGACTCGAATCAAATATAAACGCCGGTGATCTGTCCGGACCTGGAGCCTTTCCCGTCTTTATTATATTAATCTTTATAATCCATTCGATAGGACAAATACCGAGCAAATAAGTACAGATACTATTCAACTCGAGTCGAATCTAAATGCCGGCGACCCGTCCGGACCTGGAACCTTTCCTGTATTTATCTCAAATCTTTATAATATTAATAATCTTTATAATCGAGTCGATAGGACAAATACCGAGCAAATAAGTACAGATACTATTCGACTCGAGTCGAATCTAAATGCCGGCGACCCGTCCGGACCTGGAACCTTTCCTGTATTTATCTCAAATCTTTATAATATTAATAATCTTTATAATCGAGTCGATAGGACAAACAGCGAGCAAATAAGTACAGATACTATTCGACTCGAGTCGAATCTAAATGCCGGCGACCCGTCCGGACCTGGAACCTTTCCTGTATTTATCTCAAATCTTTATAATATTAATAATCTTTATAATCGAGTCGATAGGACAAACAGCGAGCAAATAAGTACAGATACTATTCGACTCGAGTCGAATCTAAATGCCGGCGACCCGTCCGGACCTGGAACCTTTCCTGTATTTATCTCAAATCTTTATAATATTAATAATCTTTATAATCGAGTCGATAGGACAAACAGCGAGCAAATAAGTACAGATACTATTCGACTCGAGTCGAATCTAAATGCCGGCGACCCGTCCGGACCTGGAACCTTTCCTGTATTTATCTCAAATCTTTATAATATTAATAATCTTTATAATCGAGTCGATAGGACAAACAGCGAGCAAATAAGTACAGATACTATTCGACTCGAGTCGAATCTAAATGCCGGCGACCCGTCCGGACCTGGAACCTTTCCTGTATTTATCTCAAATCTTTATAATATTAATAATCTTTATAATCGAGTCGATAGGACAAACAGCGAGCAAATAAGTAAGGATACTATTCGACTCGAGTCGAATCTAAATGCCGGCGACCCGTCCGGACCTGGAGCCTTTCCCGTCTTTATCTCGAATCAAGTCGATAGGACAAATGCCGACAACTAAGTCCAGATGATATTCCACTCGAGTGGATGAAAAGTACAGACGGAGGGAAGGACCGGAGAGGAGAGGCAGCTGTCTGGGGCTCTCAAACCGATCCAGGCAATATTTAGACCGGGAAGCGGTGAGAGGGATAAGGTTTCGGGCCAAGAGGGAAAGCCCTTCCCTAAAGCTTTTCGCAGAGGTCGAGGCGGAGGAGGAGGAGGAGGAGGAGGAGGGACGGCAAACACAAACAGACCAAAGGAGGGAACAAACGGGGACGAGGGTCAGGGAGGGCAGCCAGCCGAGGGAGGCCGGACGGGCAGTGTTTACCAAACCCAACCCAAAAAAGGCCGACTCTGACCAGACCAGACGGAAACACAATGTTCTTTTGCTTCGCGCGGGTTCGGCCTTTCGGAGGACGGGCCAGAAAACGGGACAAACATCCTGTGGGGAACGGGATCCTGGACTCCGAACGGGGACCCCCAGAGATCATCTAGTCTAAAGGGAGCCCCACCAGAGGTCATCTAGACTGGACGATTGTTGCTCGCCGAAAAAGCAAATCCGACCCTCCAAAAGATATTACAATAGATATCGATATATATAAAATAATGAAATTTCGGCCTAGGACAAAACAACAAAATTACACATCCCAGAAACACTAAACTTGGCAGCACAACCCCTCATCCATGCCGCTACGTTCATACAACAAAAAGCTCCAGAAAACGGCCAGGCTTTGAGGCTGCAAGGCTATTCACTGCTATTCCACCTGGCCAACAAAGGATTCCCATAAGCCACAGCAACGCGTGGCCGGGCAAAGCTAGTACAATATATTATGTTATTAGCATATCACAATATAAGCATTATATATTACTATACCACTATACTGCACTATTATTAGCAATATTACATGTAATATATAATATACAATTATAATAGTGTATTATTATTATTATTATTCTACTGTATTACATTACAATATCAATATTATTATTATCTATATATATAAAAGGGTAACGGCGTTTCGGCCTAGGACAAAACAACAAAACTACACATCCCAGAAACACTAAACTTGGCAGCACAACCCCTCACCCATGCCTCTACGTTCATACAACAAAAAGCTCCAGAAAACGGCCAGGCTTTGAGGCTGCAAGGCTATTCACTGCTATTCCACCTGGCCAACAAAGGATTCCCATAAGCCACAGCAACACGTGGCCGGGCAAAGCTAGTGTATCTATATATAAACATGACTATATATGTGTGCGGAATATATATATATATGTATTACACTATTACTATCTCTATATAGTTCACTACTATACATATATATATATATTCAAATATTACTAAATATGTGTGCGTGTGAAATGTATATATATAATGTCACACTATTACTACCGCTCTTATATTTAATATATAATACTATATAGATACATATGCATATATTACTCTATATGTTAGTGTGTATATATTATATATAATTATATATTATTTCATTATATACACATATATTAAATACATATACATACACACACATACCGTATAAACACCCATATATAAAATATTATACATTTTATATTGTATATGTATATATTATATATAATATTATTACTATTACATTATATACACATATATTAAATACATAGATGTATACACATACCATATAAACACCCACTATATAAAATATATTATACATATATATTATATTGTATATCTATATATTACATATAATATATTTTTATATACACATATATTAAATACATACACACTCATACCATATAAACATCCATATATAAAATGTATTATACATATATATTATATATCTATATATATAATATATTATTACATTATATATACACATATATTAAATACATAGATAGAAACACTCATACCATATAAACACACATATATAAAATGTATAGGTATATATTATATATAATTATATAATTATTACATTATATACACATATATTAAATACATAGATAGAAACACTCATACCATATGAACATATAAAAAATATCTTATACATATATATTATATATAATTATATATTATTAATTTATATACACATATGTTAAATACACAGACATACACACTCATACCATAAAAACACCCATATATAAAATGTATTATACATATATATTATATTGTATATGTATATATTATATATAATTATATTATTATTACATTATATACACATATATCAAATACAAAGATATACACACTCATACCATATAAACACCCATATATAAAATATATTATACATATATAAAATATATTATACATATATATTATATATCTATAGATTATATATATTATTACATTATATACACATATATTAAATACATAGATATACACACTCATACCATATAAACACCCATATATAAATGTATTATACATATATATTATATATAATTATATATTATTACATTATATACACATATATTAAATACATAGATACACACACTGATACTATATAAACACCCATATATAAAATACATTAGACATATATATTATATATCTATATATTATATATATTATTACATTATATACATATATATTAAATACATAGATATAAACAGTCATACCATATGGACATATATAAAATATCTTATACATATATATTATATATAATTATATACGATTACATTATAGACACATATATTAAATACATAGACATACACACTCATACCACAAAACACCCATATATAAAATGTATTATACATATATATTATATATAATTATATATTATTACATTATATACACATATATTAAATACATAGATACACACACTGATACTATATAAGCACCCATATATAAAATACATTAGACATATATATTATATATCTATATATTATATATATTATTACATTATATACATATATATTAAATACATAGATATAAACAGTCATACCATATGGACATATATAAAATATCTTATACATATATATTATATATAATTATATACGATTACATTATAGACACATATATTAAATACATACATATACACACTCATACCACAAAACACCCATATATAAAATACGTTATACATATATATTATATATTATATATATATAAAATATATTATACATATATATATTATATATCTATAGATTATATACACATATATTAAATACATACATATACACACTCATACCACAAAACACCCATATATAAAATACGTTATACATATATATTATACATATATAAAATACATACATATACACACCCATACCACAAAACACCCACATATAAAATACGTTATACATATATATTATATATTATACATATATAAAATATATTATACATATATATATTATATATCTATAGATTATATAGACATATATTAAATACATACATATACACACCCATACCACAAAACACCCATATATAAAATACGTTATACATATATATTATATATTATACATATATAAAATATATTATACATATATATATTATATATCTATAGATTATATACACATATATTAAATACATACATATACACACTCATACCATATAAACAGCCATATATAAAATGTATGATACAATGAATATATTATATTACTATGACATAATACACATATATATATATTGTATATGTATATAATATTATATTATTATGACATAATACACAAGCACGCATATATATTGTAATAATACATATATATGACATATATATTCTATACGTTACAATGTGCCGAGAGACACAAACCTTCGATCGGAGGGAGCCTCACCCTCCGACGTACCTGACAGCTCATCTATCGGCCGTCCAGGGAAAATAATAATAATAATAACAAAATAATAATAATAATAATAAAAATAATAATAATAATAATAATAATAATAATAATAATAATAATAATAGGAGGATTGTTATTATTGTCTCGTTATTATTATTATTATTATTATTATTATTATTATAATCTCATCCTTGGGAGGATTCCTGGAAGAGGCCGAAGAGGGCGAGAGGCCGGCCGGCCATCCGGTCGGTCAGTCTCTGTCCGTCACGGTCCCGGGAAAGGTTTCTAATCCGGACAGGGTCACACGAGGTGAGCCTCCCAGGCCCCGCCCACTCCCGCCTGGGATTGGCTCCCCCGGCTGTCAATCTAGGCACTTCATTGTTTACGTCCCCGGCTGGCTCGGCTGGGAATCGCAAGGGTTGGAAAGGAAAGCCTTCCTGATTGACAGCCATCCAGTCGCAGATACTGACACGTCTATGCCAAGCAGGGCACCATCAAAGCCTTCCCGACAGAAGGCCATCCGGTCGCAGGTACTGACACGTCTATGCCAAGCAGGGCACCATCAAAGCCTTCCCGACAGAAGGCCATCCGGTCGCAGATACTGACACGTCTATGCCAAGCAGGGCACCATCAAAGCCTTCCCGACAGAAGGCCATCCAGTCACAGATACTGACACGTCTATGCCAAGCAGGGCACCATCAAAGCCTTCCCGACAGAAGGCCATCCGGTCGCAGATACTGACACGTCTATGCCAAGCAGGGCACCATCAAAGCCTTCCCGACAGAAGGCCATCCAGTCGCAGATACTGACACGTCTATGCCAAGCAGGGCACCATCAAAGCCTTCCCGACAGAAGGCCATCCGGTCGCAGATACTGACACGTCTATGCCAAGCAGGGCACCATCAAAGCCTTCCCGACAGAAGGCCATCCAGTCACAGATACTGACACGTCTATGCCAAGCAGGGCACCATCAAAGCCTTCCCGACAGAAGGCCATCCGGTCGCAGATACTGACACGTCTATGCCAAGCAGGGCACCATCAAAGCCTTCCTGACAGAGGGCCATCCAGTCGCAGATACTGACACGTCTATGCCAAGCAGGGCACCATCAAAGCCTTCCCGACAGAAGGCCATCCAGTCGCAGATACTGACACGTCTATGCCAAGCAGGGCACCATCAAAGCCTTCCCGACAGAAGGCCATCCGGTCGCAGATACTGACACGTCTATGCCAAGCAGGGCACCATCAAAGCCTTCCCGACAGAAGGCCATCCAGTCGCAGATACTGACACGTCTATGCCAAGCAGGGCACCATCAAAGCCTTCCCGACAGAAGGCCATCCAGTCGCAGATACTGACACGTCTATGCCAAGCAGGGCACCATCAAAGCCTTCCCGACAGAAGGCCATCCGGTCGCAGATACTGACACGTCTATGCCAAGCAGGGCACCATCAAAGCCTTCCCGACAGAAGGCCATCCAGTCGCAGATACTGACACGTCTATGCCAAGCAGGGCACCATCAAAGCCTTCCCGACAGAAGGCCATCCGGTCGCAGATACTGACACGTCTATGCCAAGCAGGACACCATCAAAGCCTTCCCGACAGAAGGCCATCCGGTCACAGATACTGACACGTCTATGCCAAGCAGGACACCATCAAAGCCTTCCTGACAGAGGGCCATCCAGTCACAGATACTGACACGTCTATGCCAAGCAGGGCACCATCAAAGCCTTCCCGACAGAAGGCCATCCGGTCGCAGATACTGACACGTCTATGCCAAGCAGGGCACCATCAAAGCCTTCCCGACAGAAGGCCATCCGGTCGCAGATACTGACACGTCTATGCCAAGCAGGACACCATCAAAGCCTTCCCGACAGAAGGCCATCCAGTCGCAGATACTGACACGTCTATGCCAAGCAGGACACCATCAAAGCCTTCCCGACAGAAGGCCATCCAGTCGCAGATACTGACACGTCTATGCCAAGCAGGACACCATCAAAGCCTTCCCGACAGAAGGCCATCCGGTCGCAGATACTGACACGTCTATGCCAAGCAGGGCACCATCAAAGCCTTCCCGACAGAAGGCCATCCAGTCGCAGATACTGACACGTCTATGCCAAGCAGGGCACCATCAAAGCCTTCCCGACAGAGGGCCATCCAGTCGCAGATACTGACACGTCTATGCCAAGCAGGGCACCATCAAAGCCTTCCCGACAGAGGGCCATCCAGTCGCAGATACTGACACGTCTATGCCAAGCAGGACACCATCAAAGCCTTCCCGACAGAAGGCCATCCAGTCGCAGATACTGACACGTCTATGCCAAGCAGGGCACCATCAAAGCCTTCCCGACAGAAGGCCATCCAGTCGCAGATACTGACACGTCTATGCCAAGCAGGACACCATCAAAGCCTTCCCGACAGAAGGCCATCCGGTCGCAGATACTGACACGTCTATGCCAAGCAGGGCACCATCAAAGCCTTCCCGACAGAAGGCCATCCAGTCGCAGATACTGACACGTCTATGCCAAGCAGGGCACCATCAAAGCCTTCCCGACAGAAGGCCATCCAGTCGCAGATACTGACACGTCTATGCCAAGCAGGGCACCATCAAAGCCTTCCCGACAGAAGGCCATCCAGTCGCAGATACTGACACGTCTATGCCAAGCAGGGCACCATCAAAGCCTTCCCGACAGAAGGCCATCCAGTCGCAGATACTGACACGTCTATGCCAAGCAGGGCACCATCAAAGCCTTCCCGACAGAAGGCCATCCAGTCGCAGATACTGACACGTCTATGCCAAGCAGGGCACCATCAAAGCCTTCCCGACAGAAGGCCATCCAGTCGCAGATACTGACACGTCTATGCCAAGCAGGGCACCATCAAAGCCTTCCCGACAGAAGGCCATCCAGTCGCAGATACTGACACGTCTATGCCAAGCAGGGCACCATCAAAGCCTTCCCGACAGAAGGCCATCCAGTCGCAGATACTGACACGTCTATGCCAAGCAGGACACCATCAAAGCCTTCCCGACAGAAGGCCATCCGGTCGCAGATACTGACACGTCTATGCCAAGCAGGGCACCATCAAAGCCTTCCCGACAGAAGGCCATCCAGTCGCAGATACTGACACGTCTATGCCAAGCAGGGCACCATCAAAGCCTTCCCGACAGAAGGCCATCCAGTCGCAGATACTGACACGTCTATGCCAAGCAGGGCACCATCAAAGCCTTCCCGACAGAAGGCCATCCAGTCGCAGATACTGACACGTCTATGCCAAGCAGGGCACCATCAAAGCCTTCCCGACAGAAGGCCATCCAGTCGCAGATACTGACACGTCTATGCCAAGCAGGGCACCATCAAAGCCTTCCCGACAGAAGGCCATCCAGTCGCAGATACTGACACGTCTATGCCAAGCAGGGCACCATCAAAGCCTTCCCGACAGAAGGCCATCCAGTCGCAGATACTGACACGTCTATGCCAAGCAGGGCACCATCAAAGCCTTCCCGACAGAAGGCCATCCGGTCGCAGATACTGACACGTCTATGCCAAGCAGGACACCATCAAAGCCTTCCCGACAGAAGGCCATCCAGTCGCAGATACTGACACGTCTATGCCAAGCAGGGCACCATCAAAGCCTTCCCGACAGAAGGCCATCCAGTCGCAGATACTGACACGTCTATGCCAAGCAGGGCACCATCAAAGCCTTCCCGACAGAAGGCCATCCAGTCGCAGATACTGACACGTCTATGCCAAGCAGGACACCATCAAAGCCTTCCCGACAGAAGGCCATCCGGTCGCAGATACTGACACGTCTATGCCAAGCAGGGCACCATCAAAGCCTTCCCGACAGAGGGCCATCCAGTCACAGATACTGACACGTCTATGCCAAGCAGGGCACCATCAAAGCCTTCCCGACAGAGGGCCATCCAGTCACAGATACTGACACGTCTATGCCACGCAGGGCACCATCAAAGCCTTCCCGACAGAGGGCCATCCAGGCACAGATACTGACACGTCTATGCCAAGCAGGGCACCATCAAAGCCTTCCCGACAGAGGGCCATCCAGTCACAGATACTGACACGTCTCTGACAAGCAGGGCACCATCAAAGCCTTCCTGACAGAGGGCCATCCAGTCACAGATACTGACACGTCTCTGACAAGCAGGGCACCATCAAAGCCTTCCCGACAGAAGGCCATCCAGTCGCAGATACTGACACGTCTATGCCAAGCAGGGCACCATCAAAGCCTTCCTGACAGAGGGCCATCCAGTCGCAGATACTGACACGTCTCTGACAAGCAGGGCACCATCAAAGCCTTCCTGACAGAGGGCCATCCAGTCGCAGATACTGACACGTCTATGCCAAGCAGGGCACCATCAAAGCCTTCCTGACAGAGGGCCATCCAGTTGCAGATACTGACACGTCTATGCCAAGCAGGGCACCATCAAAGCCTTCCTGACAGAAGGCCATCCAGTCACAGATACTGACACGTCTCTGACAAGCAGGGCACCATCAAAGCCTTCCTGACAGAGGGCCATCCAGTCGCAGATACTGACACGTCTATGCCAAGCAGGGCACCATCAAAGCCTTCCTGACAGAGGGCCATCCAGTTGCAGATACTGACACGTCTATGCCAAGCAGGGCACCATCAAAGCCTTCCCGACAGAAGGCCATCCAGTTGCAGATACTGACACGTCTATGCCAAGCAGGGCACCATCAAAGCCTTCCCGACAGAAGGCCATCCAGTTGCAGATACTGACACGTCTATGCCAAGCAGGGCACCATCAAAGCCTTCCCGACAGAAGGCCATCCAGTTGCAGATACTGACACGTCTATGCCAAGCAGGGCACCATCAAAGCCTTCCCGACAGAGGGCCATCCAGTTGCAGATACTGACACGTCTATGCCAAGCAGGGCACCATCAAAGCCTTCCCGACAGAAGGCCATCCAGTTGCAGATACTGACACGTCTATGCCAAGCAGGGCACCATCAAAGCCTTCCCGACAGAAGGCCATCCAGTTGCAGATACTGACACGTCTATGCCAAGCAGGGCACCATCAAAGCCTTCCCGACAGAAGGCCATCCAGTTGCAGATACTGACACGTCTATGCCAAGCAGGGCACCATCAAAGCCTTCCCGACAGAAGGCCATCCAGTTGCAGATACTGACACGTCTATGCCAAGCAGGGCACCATCAAAGCCTTCCCGACAGAGGGCCATCCAGTTGCAGATACTGACACGTCTATGCCAAGCAGGGCACCATCAAAGCCTTCCCGACAGAAGGCCATCCAGTTGCAGATACTGACACGTCTATGCCAAGCAGGGCACCATCAAAGCCTTCCCGACAGAAGGCCATCCAGTCGCAGATACTGACACGTCTATGCCAAGCAGGGCACCATCAAAGCCTTCCCGACAGAAGGCCATCCAGTTGCAGATACTGACACGTCTATGCCAAGCAGGGCACCATCAAAGCCTTCCCGACAGAAGGCCATCCAGTCGCAGATACTGACACGTCTATGCCAAGCAGGGCACCATCAAAGCCTTCCCGACAGAAGGCCATCCAGTTGCAGATACTGACACGTCTATGCCAAGCAGGGCACCATCAAAGCCTTCCCGACAGAAGGCCATCCAGTCGCAGATACTGACACGTCTATGCCAAGCAGGACACCATCAAAGCCTTCCCGACAGAAGGCCATCCAGTTGCAGATACTGACACGTCTATGCCAAGCAGGGCACCATCAAAGCCTTCCCGACAGAGGGCCATCCAGTCGCAGATACTGACACGTCTATGCCAAGCAGGACACCATCAAAGCCTTCCCGACAGAGGGCCATCCAGTCGCAGATACTGACATGTCTATGCCAAGCAGGGCACCATCAAAGCCTTCCCGACAGAGGGCCATCCCGTCGCAGATACTGACACGTCTATGCCAAGCAGGGCACCATCAAAGCCTTCCCGACAGAAGGCCATCCAGTTGCAGATACTGACACGTCTATGCCAAGCAGGGCACCATCAAAGCCTTCCTGACAGAGGGCCATCCGGTCGCAGATACTGACACGTCTATGCCAAGCAGGGCACCATCAAAGCCTTCCCGACAGATGGCCATCCATACTTAAAGATATCAGCAGGTTTATTCCAAGTAGGGCACCATCGAAACCTTCCCAACAAATGGCCATCCACACGTAAGAGATATCAACAGGTTTATGTCAGGCAGGGCACCATCAAAGCCCTCCCGACAGATGCCCATCTACACTTGTAGATATTAGAAGGTTTATGCCAAGCAGGACACCATCAAAGCCCTCCCTATAGATGGCCATCCACACTCATAGAGCTATGTAAGTCTACGGAGGAGGCTATACATATCTGCAGGTCTATGCCCACCAGGGCACCATCAAAGCCCTCCCGACAGATGGCCATCCATATTCATAAATACCAGCAGGTCTATGCCAAGCAGGACACCATCAAAGCCCTCCCGACAGATGGCCATCCGCACTCATAGATACCAGTAGGTTTATTATGCCAAGCTAAAGAGCCGCAAAGTATCTGAAGCCGCAATGGAAAATATAACGTCAACAATCGGGGAAAAAAGAACGGACAACCAACCGAGGTAATATATAGACGCAAGAGAAAAACGTCTCTCCAGTTTCTGACCCGACGCAAGGAACTTAAAGCCAAGATTTCAATTAAAATAATAGTAAAATATTGTAAAATAGCCTCGACATACCTGGTTCCTCCCACGCCGCTTGCCGTAGTTACGCCGCACCAAGGCCTTGTAGTTTTCGTTCTTCTTGGTCAGGTAGTAGTACAGGACGCAGTCCGGGACGTTCTGAAAATGTGTTTAAAACATTAACTTTATAATAACAATAATAATAATAACTTTATTTTTACTTTCCCCAAAAAAGCAATATAAATATATCTCATAATACTGCAGTATAGTGGTATATAGTACAATATAATACTATATAATGCTGACAATGTGCTAGGCTAGTAATATAATATATTGTATATACATATAATGTTGATAATAGTATAACGTAATACAATATCATAATGATACACTATTATAACTGTATATTATATATTACATATAAAATTACTAATAATGCATTATAGTGTATAGCACAATACAGGAATATAATATTCCTAATACAATATTGGTAATATAATATATTGTATGTAGTACATATAACTTGCAAGTCACCTTCGGGGCGAGAGAGGGCGGGATATAAATGTTGCAAATAATAATAACAATATATTATAGTATTATTATATAATATATATTATTATTGATTTATATTGTTAATAATAATACATTATTATATATTATAATGTATATTTTTATTAAATATATATACTAGTAATAATAATATTATTATTATATATTATAATATATGTTATTATTGATATATATTGTAAATAATAATAGATTATTATATATTATAATGTATATTATTATTGATATATATTGTAAATAATAATAGATTATTATATATTATAATGTATATTATTATTAAATATATATACAGTAGAGTCTCACTTATCCAAGCTAAACGGGCTGGCAGAAGCTTGGATAAGCGAATATCTTGGATAATAAGGAGGGACTAAGGAAAAGCCTATTAAGCATCAAATTAGGTTATGATTTTACAAATTAAGCACCAAAACATCATTGAACAGATATAGTTCAATATGCAGTAATGTTATGTTGTAATTACTGTATTTACGAATTTAGCACCAAAATATCATGATATATTGAAAACATTGACTACAAAAATGGCTTGGATTATCCAGAAGCTTGGATAAGCGAGGCTTGGATAAGTGAGACTCTACTGTATTAGTAATAATAGTAATAATAACATATTTTAAATTATTATAGTATAGTTTTGTAAATAATAGTAATAATAATAGGGTATTATATATTATAATATATATTATTAATAATATATACTAGTAATAATAGTAATAATAATAATAGATTATTATTATTATATATTATAATATATATTATTGATATATATTGTAAATAATAGTAATAATAGATTATTATATATTATAATATATATTATTATTGATATATATTGTAAATAATAGTAGTAATAATAGGGTATTATATATTATAATATATATTATTAATAATATATACTAGTAATAATAGTAATAATAATAATAGATTATTATTATTATATATTATAATATATATTATTATTGATATATTGTAAATAATATATATTAACATATTATATTAATATATTGTTATTATTAATAATAATATATTGTTATTAATAATAGTAATAATAATATAGTATTATTATTATTATTATATTATATATTCTTACCTTTCTTTCTAAGTAAGAAGCAATTAGGCCAAAGTTCTTTGGATGCTGGACGAACCTGTTAAAAACACAGTAAAGATCAAATTTCCCAATTATTCCAACAACATTTTGAATTCCTTTTCTAATTACAATAATAATAATAATATATTTTACTTGAGACTCAACTTTCTCTCTTCCTAATAAAATAATAATAATTTTACTTGATATTCAACTTTCTCTCCTCCTAATAATAATAAATTCTACTAGATACTTGACTTTCTCTCCTACTATTAATAATAATAATAAATTTTACTTGAGACCCAACTTTCTCCTCCTCATAATAATAATAATAATAATAATAATAATAATAAATTTTACTTGAGACCCAACTTTCTCCTCCTCATAATAAAATAATAATAATAATAATAAATTTTACTTGAAACCCAACTTTCTCCTCCTCATAATAAAATAATAATAATAATAATAAATTTTACTTGAGACCCAACTTTCTCCTCCTAATAAAATAATAATTAATTTTACTTGGGACCCAACTTTCTCCTCCTCATAATAAAATAATAATAATAATAAACTTTAGTTGTTACCCAAGTTACTTTCCTCCTAATAATAATATTATAACAACAATATGATAATAAACAGAGAAAAAAGGTCAATTTCCAAATGATTCCACTTTTAAGTTCTCTTCTCCCAATAATAAAAATATTGTAATAATAATACTTTTTACTCGTCTCCTCCTAGTAACAACGATAACAAAAATATAACAGTAACAAAGATAAAAATTAAGTTTTTTTTATTATTATAAATATAAATCTTACTAGCTGCATAGTGTTCTGATTATTATGAGCCATGTTATGAGCAATAATGTTTCCGATATTATTTATTTATATTTTTATATATATATATATATATATATATATATATATATATATATAAACTGTGCCCGGCCAGGCATTGCGGCACCTTGATTAGCATTTAATGGCCTTGCAGCTTCAAAGCCTGGCTGCCTCCTGCCTGGGGGAATCCTTTGTTGGGAGGTGTTAGCTGGCCCTGACTGTTTCCTTTCTGGAATTCCCAATTTCCCTGCTTTCAGAGTGTTGCTCTTTATTGACGGTCCTGGTTGTAGAGATTATATTGTTCTGTTTTATTCTACCACAGTAATTAGTTCGTATTATGACAGGTTTTTATTGTTATTGTTTTTGGGTTGTTGTATGTCTTTCGGGCTGTGTGGCCATGTTCCAGAAGCATTCTCTCCTGACGTTTCGCCCACATCTATGGCAGGCATCCTCAGAGGTTGTGAGGTATGGAGAAAACTAAGCAAAGAGGTAAATATATATCTGTGGAAAGTCTAGGGTGAGAGAGGTCAGTGTGAATGTGTGTAGTTAATCACTTTAATTAGCATTGAAAAGCTTATCTGCTGTCTTCTTCCTGCCTCTGGGGCATCCTTTGTTTAGAGTCGTTAACTGCCCTAGGTTGATTCATGTCTGGAAGTCCTCTGTTTTCAGAGTATTGCTTTTTATTTACTGTTCTGATTCTTGAGTTTTGTAATACTGGTAGCCAGATTTTGTTCATTTTCATGGTTTCTTCCTTTCTGTTGAAGTTGTCCACATGCTTGTGGATTTCAATGGCTTCTCTGTGTAGTCTGACATGATAGTTGTTAGAATGGTCCAGCATTTTTGTGTTCTCAAATAGTATTCTGTGTCCAGGCTGGTTCATCAAATGCTCTGCTATGGCTGATTTCTCTGGTTGAATTAGTCTGCAGTGCCTTTCATGTTCTTTGACTCTTGTTTGGGCAATGCTGCGTTTGGTGGTCCCTATGTAGACTTGTCCACAGCTGCATGGTATCCGGTAGACTCCTGCAGAAGAGAGAGGATCCCTCTTGTCCTTCGCTGACCGTAGCATTTGTTGGATTTTCTTCGTGGGTTTGTAGATAGTTTGTAGGTTGTGCTTCTTCATCAGCTTCCCTATGCGGTCAGTAGTTCCCTTGATGTATGGTAAGGACACCTTTCCTCTGGGTGGATCTTTGTCTTGACTCTCATGGCTTGTTCTTGGCCTTGCAGCTCTTCTGATGTCTGTGGTGGAGTATCCATTGGCCTGTAGAGCCCAGTTTAGGTGGTTGAGTTCACCTTGGAGGAGGTGAGGTTCGCAGATTCTTTGTGCATGGTCTGTCAGGGCTTTGATTGTGCTCCTTTTTTGACTTGGGTGATGATTGGAGTTTTTATGAAGGTATCTATCTGTGTGTGTAGGTTTTCTGTAAACTGTGTGGCCCAATTGTTGATTGGGTTTGCGGATGACCAGAACATCTAGAAATGGCAGATTTCCTTCCTTTTCTTTTTCCATGGTGAATTGGATGTTTGGGTGGATGCTGTTAAGATGGTCCCGGAACTTGCTGAGTTCTTCCTCTCCATGGCTCCAAATTGTGAAGGTGTCATCTACGTATCTGAACCAAACAGTTGGCTTTTTTGGTGCTGTTTCTAGGGCCTGTTTTTCAAAGTATTCCATATAGAAATTTGCTACTACTGGGCTGAGAGGGCTCCCCATGGCCACTCCATCCTTCTGTTCATAGAATCCAGTGTCCCACTGAAAGTAGCTAGTGGTGAGGCAATGGTGAAACAGGGCTGTGATGTCTTCTGGGAAGTTTTGTTTGATTAGTGTGAGGGTGTCAGCTACTGGGACTTTGGTAAAAAGGGACACCACATCAAAGCTGATCAGGATGTCCTTGGTGCTTAGATTGAGGTTGCTGATCTTTTCTATAAAGTGTGTAGAGTCCTTGATATAATGTGTAGTGAGCCCAATGTGGGTTTGTAGCTGTGTAGCCAGAAATTTTGCCAGGTTGTAAGTCGGCGATCCAATGGCACTTACAATGGGTCTGAGTGGGATGGAGTCCTTGTGGATTTTGGGGAGTCACCCTAGACTTTCCACAGATATATATTTACCTCTTTGCTTAGTTTTCTCCATACCTCACAACCTCTGAGGATGCCTGCCATAGATGTGGGCGAAACGTCAGGAGAGAATGCTTCTGGAACATGGCCACACAGCCCGAAAGACATACAACAACCCTGTGATCCCGGCCATGAAAGCCTTCGACAACACGTTATTGTTTTTATTGCTTTGTTTTTATTGTGGCCCTGAGTCCCTTCGGGGAGATGGGGCGGGGTATAAAAATAAAATTATTATTATTATTATTATTATTATTATTATTATTATTATTATTATTATTATATAGCTGTGTGGAAGGGCCTTGAGTCTACACTGCCATATAATCCAGTGAAAATCAGATAATCTGTATTTTATAGGCAGTGTGGAAGAGGCCTAAGTGAGGCCTAACTCTGCCTGTTCCCTGGGCTGAGTGGGTTGCTAGGAGACCAAGTGGTTGTTTTGTCCTAGGCCGAAATGTCATAAATAAATTTTAGTATAATATAGTAATAATACAGTAGAGTCTCACTTATCCAACATAAACGGGCCGGCAGAATGTTGGATAAGCGAATATGTTGGATAATAAGGAGGGATTAAGGAAAAGCCTATTAAACATCAAATTAGGTTATGATTTTACAAATTAAGCACCAAAACATCATGTTATACAACAAATTTTACAGAAAACGTAGTTCAATACGCAGTAATGCTATGTAGTAATTACTGTATTTACGAATTTAGCACCAAAATATCACGATGTATTGAAAACATTGACTACAAAAATGCGTTGGATAATCCAGAACGTTGGATAAGCGAGTGTTGGATAAGTGAGACTCTACTGTACATATATTGAATATATTGTTGTAATATGACAATCTATATATATAGAAGGGTAATGACATTTCGGCCTAGGACAAAACAAGCACTTGGTCTCCTAGCAACCCACTCAGCCCAGGGAACAGGCAGAGTTAGGCCTCTCTTAGGCCTCTTCCACACTGCCTATAAGATACAGATTATCTGTATACTAGCTATTATTAGTATATTATAATATTATATTTATTGGAAAATTATAATATAATAAATTCATTTTATATATCTATATATATAAAAGAGTGATGGCATCACAGCGACCCACAAAACTAGAAAACCACAGGCCCCCCAACCTCGAAATTTGACAACACAACCCATCATCCACGGCTCTAGGTTGATACAACAAAAAGAAAAGAAAAATAAAGTCCTAATTAGAGAGAGAGGAATAATAGTTTTTATCCAATTGCTGCCAGTTAGAAGGCTAAGCTCCTCCAACTTGGTATCCTAGCAACCCAATAAAAAAAATAAAAAACACTAAAAATAATTAAAAACACTAAAAAATTAATACAATAAAATACCATAATAACAAAAAATAACTAAAAATTATGCAAGAAAATAATAAAATATGATAAATAAAAAGATAACTTACAATAAAATTAATTAAAAATACAAATAACGTCAAATAAAAATTACACAACAATTTTTAACCAATACCACTACCACTTTGCCACAGCAACGCGTGGCCGGGCACAGCTAGTACATATATATATATATATATATATATAGATGTGGAAGAGGCCTAAGTGAGGCCTAACTCTGCCTGTCCCCTGGGATGAGTGGGTTGCTAGGAGACCAAATGGGCAGAGCTTAGCCTTGTAACTGGCAGCAATTGGATAAAAACAATTATTCCTCTCCCTCTAATTAGGACTTTATTTTTCTCATTTTTTTGATGTCTAAACACGGCGGGGAGGACCATGCCTTTTGTGGCCAAGTTTCGTGGGTTTGGGGTGTTTAGTTTTGCTGTTTACCTTAAAGCAGAAACGGTCAGAACATTTTATATAGATAGATATAATTACCATATTATTATTATTATTATTATTATTATTATTATTATTATTATTATTATTATTATTACAAAGGCTGTAATAAATATAACGGTGAAGTTTTCAAGGCCAAGCCAAACAAAAGCCACCCGAACTTTACTTTTCTTTGAAGATCTCCTTCTCGTGGTCGGTCCAGACGTTCATGAACTGCCGGTCCTTGTAGACCTTCATGGGGTCCTCCATCAGGCCGTTCATGTTGATGAACTTGACCCGCCGCTGCTCCGCGTCGAACATCATGGGCGGGATGACCGAGAGCTGCCGCATCTGCTTCTCGTTGTTCTGCGGGAGGAAAGAGGCAACGTTGTGCAACGTGATCCCGGACGAGCCCCCAGATTCAACGTTAGGGCACATTTTTTAAATTTATTTATTATTTACATCACTGCGGAGAAGAGACGTCGGAATGTTTATTTAATTTATCTAGATATATAAAAGGGTGATGGAATCGCGGCACCGAGCAAAACAACTAAAGTAAAGGCCCCCCAACCTCGAAATTTGACAACACAACCCATCATCCACGCCTTAAGGTTGAAACAACACAAAATCACTTCACGCACCTCCACATGGACAGAACCCACAACGCACCATCCGGAGCCATACTGGGAGGGAAAGAGAAAGTATAATGGCCAGCAGGAAAGAGGGAAGGCAGGCAATGGGGAAAAGCTGTCCCCTGGGTCCTAGCGCCCGCCCATCGTCCGTGGCCAGCCAATATCTCCACAATCTCCACCATAAAAATAATAATAGAATCCTACAGTCACAGAAATAGGAGAGACCCCTAAAGCCCATCCAGTCCAACCCCTTCCTGCCATGGAGAACACAATCCAAACATTCCCAACAGATGGCCATACAGCCTCTTGATAATAATAATACTAATAACACGGAATCCTAATGTTTGCAGACAGCCCTAAGAATCATCCAGTACAACCTCCTTCTACCATGCAAGACCACACAATCCAAACACTCCTGACAGATGGCCATCCACCCAATATATAATAATAATGATGATAATAAAGATAATAATAATGATGATAACAGCAACAACAATAATAATAATCATCATCATAGAACTATACCATCCAATAATTTGGACACACCCCTAACGGCCATCCACCCCAACCCTTTCTACTATGCACCAAGACACAATCTAACCATTCACAACACTTGGACAACGTATGCATACTATACAATACTACACAGCGACAAAGACCCCCTCTACTCCCACCACTTTCACAGTACACAAACAACCAAATACATACTAAACATAAAGACAACCATACAACGGACATTCAATACCACCACTACCTCAACAATTTCTCACCAACACCACCAGACAACGCCACAGCAGTGCGTGGCCGGGCACAGCTAGTAAATATATATAAAAGGCTTTTGGCATCACGGCGACTCACAAAACAACAAAACCCCAAAACCTCCAAACTCAAAAATTGCCAACACAATCAATCATCCCCGCCTCAAGTAAGATACAACACAATTACGCTAAAAACACAATCACAACAGCAACAATCACAACAGCAACAACCACAACAGGCGACCAGCCTTGAGCCTTCCCTCCAGCCTTGAGCCTTGACTTCAACTCTCAACATTCCTAACACCTTAAGCTTCTGAGAGAGAAAACAAAAGGGACTCAGGCTGTTACGAATGCTGGGAGTTGAAGTCCAAACCACCTGCAGCAAAGGCCCAAGTTGGCCCACGCCTGTATCCCAGGGCACAGACAACCTGCATTTAGACCTCATCCATACTATTGACCCTAGAAAATACAGATTATCTGATTTCAACTTCATTATGTGGCAGTCTACACTCAAACCCCTCCCACCAACTGCAAAAGGCCACCCGACTGGGATCTGCAGCATCATCCGAAAACACATCACACAGTCCTAGACACTTGGGATGAGTTCGACTTGTGATTTTGTGATATGAAATCCAGCATATCTATCTTGTTTGCTGTGTCATAATAATAATAATAATAATAATAATAATAATAATAATAATAATAATAATAATAATAATAGACTAATAGTGTTATTATAATAGATCTGTACATGTGAATATAACCTTCAGGCTTCAGTTTGTGCCAAGTTTTCAATGTCCTCTCCTTGTTTGGCTGCCTTGTCTTTCTTTTATCTCTTTGTGAAAGTGTCTGCTCATGAAATCACTGCCAGGATTAGCCAGGGCAGAAAAGGGCGGCTTCTTGGCAGGCTCTCAAACCCAGTTTTATCTGACCCAAAGGGGAAATCTATCTATCTATATATATAAAAGGCTTGTGGCATCACGGCGACTCACAAAACAACAAAACCCCAAAACTCAAAAATTGCCAACACAATCAATCATCCCCGCCTCAAGTAAGATACAACACAATTACACTAAAAACAAATTATCTGATTTCAACTCCATGATGTGGCAGTCTACACTCAACAATATAACCCAGAATACCAAGGCACATCTGCCAATATCTCCTTTAAACTGGATTATCTACCTTGGCATTCTAAATAATATTCCTCTAGGACAGGGGTCCCCAAACTTTTAAAGCAGAGGGCCGGTCCACAATCCTTCAGACTGTTGAGGGGCCGAATTATCATTTGGAAAAAAAATCCAACAAATTCCTATGCATACTGCAAATGTCTTATTTGTAATGCAAAACAACAACAACAATGAAAGAACAATACAATATTTAAAAATGAAAACAATTTTAACCAACATAAACCTATCAGGATTTCAATGGGAAGCGTGGGCCTGCTTCTAGCCAATGAGATAGTCAAGTTAATTAGGATTGCTGTTGTTGTTGTGTGCCTTCAAGTCATATCAGACTTTGGGCGAGCCTAAGTCAAAAATTATTTATTTATTCATTTACTACATTTATTTACTACATTTATATCCCACCCTTCTCACCCCGAAGGGGACTTGGAGCAGCTGTACGTACAATATATTACATTATTAGCATAGCACAATATTAACATTATATATCATCATATTGAACTATACCACTATACTGTAATATTATATGTAATATATAACATATAATTAATATTATTATATGGTATTATTAGTATTATATTGTATAACATGATAATATTATTATCAATATCATATGTATATATAATATATTATTAAAACTGATATAAAAATATTATATTATAAAACTGAGGGCAGGGGCCAGGTAAATGACCTTGGAGGGCCGCATCCGGCCCCCGGGCCTTAGTTTGGGGACCCCTGATCTAGGACATCGCCTTCACTCTACACTGCCATCTAATCCAGTTCAGTCTACATTTTATACAACTAGGTACAACTGACCTCATATAATCCAATTCTAACCACCTAATATCACATTATAAATATAATATATAAGACTTACTATGGTATCATAATAGAAAACAACACAATCTCTAAAACCAGGAGACAAAATAAAGACCAACACTCGGAAAGCAGGGAAATTGGGAATTCTACAAACGAAACAATCAGGGCCAGCTAACACTTCCCAACAAAACATTCCTCCAGACAGTAAACAAACACCCTTTCAACCTGCAAGGCCATTAAAAACTAATCAAGGTGGATAATTCCACCATTCAAACCTCCCACACCGACACTATTAATTCCTACTATTCAAACTGATCAACCAAGGATTCCGCAAGGTCAAAACCGACCAGGCTTACAACCATCAAGGCTATTCAATACTTTTCAACCAGGCCAACCAACATTTCCCCTACATACAAAACCCCCAAACTTTGAAACCACAACACTACTCTGTCCCATTCAATCTCGCCTAGCAACAATACCCTATGTGCAAACCGACCAGGCTTTTCACCTACAAACCTATTCAATACCATTCAATCTGGCCAAACAAGAATTATTCCCCTACTAAGGAAGTACCCACCACTTCAAAGCGCCTCTTTGATTAATGCTACGACTCCAACCACTCCACAAAACGGCCAGACTTTCACGCTGCAAGGTTATTCACTGCTATTCCACCTGGCCAACAAATAATTCCCATTTCTGGCACAAAGCTTAATGGTTACAGTAACTTTCTCCTTAGAGGCACTTTGGTTAACAGTTGCAAAGCTAGAATGAGGTGTTTCCAACTTCTTGAAATGTCACTTCTTTCTTTACTGCTCTAAACTGCAGTCACCCTGTGAATTACAATCACAGATTATCTGTTCCTCATCAAGAGACAGACTACCTTAAAATAAGTCACCAAACTTATTTTAAATTGACTCAAAAATAAGCATTTGAGTCTCCCTGATCCCTTCAACTGAGGGTCAGTCTTCACTGTACCTCATCAAGCCACAGACTACCTTAAAATAAGTCACCAAACTTATTTTAAATTGACTCAAAAATAAGCATTTGAGTCTCCCTGATCCCTTCAAATGAGCGTCAATCTTCACTGCATCTCATCAGGGCACAACTACCTTAAAATAAGTCACCAAACTTATTTTAAATTGACTCAAAAATAAGCATTTGAGTCTCCCTGATCCCTTCAACTGAGGGGTCTTCACTGTATCTCATCAGGGCACAGACTACCTTAAAATAAGTCACCAAATTTATTTTAAATTGACTCAAAATAAGCATTTGAGTCTCCCTGATCCCTTCAACTGAGGGTCAGTCTTCACTGTACCTCATCAAAGCACAGACTACCTTAAAATAAGTCACCAAACTTATTTTAAATTGACTCAAAAATAAGTATTTGAGTCTCCCTGATCCCTTCAACTGAGGGTCAGTCTTCCCTGTACCTCATCATGGGACAGACTACCTTAAAATAAGTCACCAAACTTATTTTAAATTGACTCAAAAATAAGCATTTGAATTTCCCTGATCCCTTCAACTGAGCATCAATCTTCGCTGCATCTCATCAGGGCACAACTACTTTAAAATAAGTCACCAAACTTATTTTAAATTGACTCAAAAATAAGCATTTGAGTCTCCCTGATCCCTTCAACTGAGGGTCAGTCTTCACTGTACCTCATCAGGACACAACTACCTTAAAATAAGTCACCAAACTTATTTTAAATTGACTCAAAAGTAAGCATTTGAGTCTCCCTGATCCCTTCAACTGAGGGGTCTTCACTGTATCTCATCTGGGCACAGACTACCTTAAAATAAGTCACCAAACTTATTTTAAATTGACTCAAAAGTAAGCATTTTAGTCTTCCTGATCCCTTCAACTGAGGTTCAGTCTTCACTGTATCTCATCAGGGAACAGACTACCTTAAAATAAGTCACCAAACTTATTTTAAATTGACTCAAAAATAAGTATTTGAGTCTCCCTGATCCCTTCAACTGAGGGTCAGTCTTCCCTGTACCTCATCAGGGCACAGACTAACTGCTTCTTTTTCAAACCTGCACTAACAAAATCAATAAACATTACAACAATACCACATCAATTAAAAACTCTACTAAAACATGAATTACAAAATTTTAAAATGCATATGTAGTTAAATTCATCCCCGAGTGCTGCAGGCCAATGGGGAGAACCAAGATTATTTCGAAGATAAGAACACAAGACCTACTTTTCCCTTTACAAACAAACAAACAAACAAACAAAAACTTTAATAACATTGGGCCACAAAGTTATCCAGAAGTCTATGGATGTTAACAGCAAGAGCACCTTGAATATGAACATTATCCCGGATGAGCCCCAAGATTCAATGTTATGCAACATTATCCCGGACGAGCCCCCAGATTCAATGTTATGCCACATGATCCTGGACGAGCCCCAATGTTTAATGTTATGCAACATTATCCCGGATGAACCCCAAGATTTAATGTTACGCAACATTATCCCGGATGAGCCCCAAGATTCAACATTATGCAACATTATCTCGGACGAGCCCAAAGATTCAACGTTATGCAACATTATCCCGGACGAGCCCACAAATTCAATGTTATCCCGGACAAGTCCCCAGATTCAACGTTATGCAACATTATCCCGGACGAGCCCCCAGATTCAATGTTATCCCGGACAAATCCCCAGATTCAACATTATGCAACGTTATCCCGGACAAGTTCCTAGATTCAACGTTATGCCACACGATCCCGGACGAGCCCCCAGATTGTGCTGTGAGTTTGCGGGCAGGTAGGAAAGGAAGACCGGTGGGCCTAGGAAAAAGGAGTCTCACCTCCTGCTCCGAGAGCCCGTCGATGATCTCCGAGATCTCGTGCTCGCTCCGCGCGATGGTGGCGGAGAGCCCGGCGCCCCTCTGGCCGACCCTGCGGACGTTACACGAGAAAAGAGAAGAGAGAGAAAAAGACGACATCCAGACTGAAAACAAAAATAGCGGGAGGGAAACTATATCATCCCGAGGGTCACTTTGCGAGAAAAGAAGGGGTTCTCGGAAAAAAACAAAACAAGGAAGCAGAGAATTTAAACTCTTGCACTTCCAAATCTATAGAAATCCTATCTAAGGAGTTGAACAAGATGGCCGACGCCTCCCATCATGCCCAGGCAGTCAGTCGATGATCCCGGACAACTACCCATGATGGGCCCTGGACTCCATCAAATAAAAATAATAATAATTTTATTTCTTACCCACCTCTCCTGGCGGCTCGAGGCAGGTCACTTATAATAATAATAATAATAATAATAATAATAACAACAACTTTATTTATATACTGCCCTATCTCCTCAAGGGATTCAGAGCGGAGAATTAGTTATAAGAGTTATATACTCTTTTAAGTTGAAAGAATAGTAATATTCTGAGCATCAGCTTGACCAGACCGGCTATTCTAAGCAGCCACTCACTCGCACCATCGGAAATTGGGAAAAGTTACTTTTCTTCTGAATTGGCAGGGCAGGAGATTTTGGGGAGGGTTGGTGGGAAAATCACGCCAACAAAGTTAACTGTCGGCCAGCTTGGATTCGAACATAGAGCCGTCCCTTCGCAGAGTTAATAGAAGGAACACGGGGCTACTGACGGAAATGACAGACATCACACGCCAAAACGAGGCCTTTCCATGTTTGCAATGGCGCCACAGACAACTTGGAGTAGGATCTCTTGGAGCCCGAAAAAAAAAAAATTCTCACTATACGGCCAATCGCACACGCTCCCTACTTAACAGGGTTGTTGGGATACGTCTCCACTGAGCAACAAACCAAAGCTACGCCTGTGTAAACAAAGGGAATCCAATTAGGACAGTTTCCCAGTAAAACGTCGTAGTTAAAGAGCTGCAAAAGGGCAAGGGACCTGGACCTGATGGTACTAGTTAAAGAGCTGCAAACGGGTAAAGGACCTGGACCTGGTGGCTCTTGTAGTTAAAGAGCTGCAAAAGGGCAATAGACCTGGACCTGATGGTACTAGTTAAAGAGCTGCAAACGGGCAAAGGACCGGAACCTGATGGTACTAGTTACAGAGCTGCAAATGGGCAAAGGACCTGGACCTGATGGTACTAGTTAAAGAGCTGCGAAAGGGCAAAGGACCTGGACCTGATAGTACTAGTTAAAGTGCTGCAAATGGGTGAAGGACTGGGACCTGATGGCACTAGTTAAAAAGCTGCAAACAGGCAACGGACCTGGACCGGATGGTACTAGTTAAAGAGCTGCAAATGTGCAAAGGACCTGGACCTGATGGTACTAGTTAAAAAGCTGCAAATGGGCGAAGGACCTGGACCTGTTGGTACTAGTTAAAAGGACCAGGACCTGATGGTACTATTTAAAGAGCTACAAATGGGCAAAGGAACTGGACCTGATGGTACTAGTTAAAAAGCTGCGAACGGGCAAAGGACCTGGACCTGATGGTACTAGTTAAAAGGACCGGGACCTGATGGTACTAGTTAAAGAGCTGTAAACGGGCAAAACACCAGGACCTGGTGGCACTAGTTAAAGAGCTGCAAACGGGCAAAACACCAGGACCTGGTGGCACTAGTTAAAGAGCTGCAAACGGGCAAAACACCAGGACCTGATGACACTAGTTAAAGAGCTGAAAACGGGCAAAACACCAGGACCTGGTGGCACTAGTTAAAGAGCTGTAAACGGGCAAAACACCAGGACCTGATGACACTAGTTAAAGAGCTGAAAACGGGCAAAACACCAGGACCTGATAGTACTAGTTAAAGAGCTGCAAACGGGCAAAACACCAGGACCTGATGGCACTAGTTAAAGAGCTGCAAACGGGCAAAACACCAGGACCTGATAGTGCTAGTTAAAGAGCTGCAAACGGGCAAAACACCAGGACCTGATGGCACTAGTTAAAGAGCTGAAAACGGGCAAAACACCAGGACCTGATAGTACTAGTTAAAGAGCTGTAAACGGGCAAAACACCAGGACCTGATGACACTAGTTAAAGAGCTGAAAACGGGCAAAACACCAGGACCTGATAGTACTAGTTAAAGAGCTGCAAACGGGCAAAACACCAGGACCTGATGGCACTAGTTAAAGAGCTGCAAACGGGCAAAACACCAGGACCTGATAGTACTAGTTAAAGAGCTGCAAACGGGCAAAACACCAGGACCTGATAGTACTAGTTAAAGAGCTGCAAACGGGCAAAACACCAGGACCTGATAGTACTAGTTAAAGAGCTGCAAACGGGCAAAACACCAGGACCTGGAGGCACTAGTTAAAGAGCTGTAAACGGGCAAAACACCAGGACCTGATGGCACTAGTTAAAGAGCTGTAAACGGGCAAAACACCAGGACCTGATGACACTAGTTAAAGAGCTGCAAAGGGGCAAAACATCAGGACCTGCTGGCACTAGTTAAAGAACTACAAACGGGCAAAACACCAGGACCTGATAGTACTAGTTACAGAGCTTCAAATGGGCAAAACACCAGGACCTGATGGTACTAGTTAAAGAGCTGCAAACGGGCAAAACACCAGGACCTGGAGGCACTAGTTAAAGAGCTGCAAACGGGCAAAACACCAGGACCTGATAGTACTAGTTACAGAGCTTCAAATGGGCAAAACACCAGGACCTGATGGTACTAGTTAAAGAGCTGCAAACGGGCAAAACACCAGGACCTGATAGTACTAGTTACAGAGCTTCAAATGGGCAAAACACCAGGACCTGATGGTACTAGTTAAAGAGCTGCAAACGGGCAAAACACCAGGACCTGATAGTACTAGTTACAGGGCTTCAAATGGGCAAAACACCAGGACCTGATGGTACTAGTTAAAGAGCTGCAAACGGGCAAAACACCAGGACCTGGAGGCACTAGTTAAAGAGCTGTAAACGGGCAAAACACCAGGACCTGATGGCACTAGTTAAAGAGCTGTAAACGGGCAAAACACCAGGACCTGATGACACTAGTTAAAGAACTACAAACGGGCAAAACATCAGGACCTGATAGTACTAGTTACAGAGCTTCAAATGGGCAAAACACCAGGACCTGATGGTACTAGTTACAGAGCTTCAAATGGGCAAAGCACCAGGACCTGATAGTACTAGTTAAAGAGCTGCAAACGGGCAAAACACCAGGACCTGATAGTACTAGTTAAAGAGCTGCAAACGGGCAAAACACCAGGACCTGATAGTACTAGTTAAAGAGCTGCAAATGGGCAAAACACCAGGACCTGGAGGCAATAGTTAAAGAGCTGCAAACGGGCAAAACACCAGGACCTGATGGCACTAGTTAAAGAGCTGCAAACGGGCAAAACACCAGGACCTGATGACACTAGTTAAAGAGCTGCAAAGGGGCAAAACACCAGGACCTGATGACACTAGTTAAAGAGCTGTAAACGGGCAAAACACCAGGACCTGATGACACTAGTTAAAGAGCTGCAAAGGGGCAAAACATCAGGACCTGCTGGCACTAAAGAACTACAAACGGGCAAAACACCAGGACCTGATAGTACTAGTTACAGAGCTTCAAATGGGCAAAACACCAGGACCTGATGGTACTAGTTAAAGAGCTGCAAACGGGCAAAACACCAGGACCTGGAGGCACTAGTTAAAGAGCTGCAAACGGGCAAAACACCAGGACCTGGAGGCACTAGTTAAAGAGCTGTAAACGGGCAAAACACCAGGACCTGATGGCACTAGTTAAAGAGCTGTAAACGGGCAAAACACCAGGACCTGATGACACTAGTTAAAGAGCTGCAAAGGGGCAAAACATCAGGACCTGCTGGCACTAGTTAAAGAACTACAAACGGGCAAAACACCAGGACCTGATAGTACTAGTTACAGAGCTTCAAATGGGCAAAACACCAGGACCTGATGGTACTAGTTACAGAGCTTCAAATGGGCAAAGCACCAGGACCTGATAGTACTAGTTAAAGAGCTGTAAACGGGCAAAACACCTGTACCTGATGGTATTAGTTAAAGAGCTGCAAACGGGCAAAACACCAGGACCTGATGGCACTAGTTAAAGAGCTGCAAACGGGCAAAACACCAGGACCTGATGACACTAGTTAAAGAGCGGCAAAGGGGCAAAACATCAGGACCTGCTGGCACTAGTTAAAGAACTACAAACGGGCAAAACACCAGGACCTGATAGTACTAGTTACAGAGCTTCAAATGGGCAAAACACCAGGACCTGATGGTACTAGTTACAGAGCTTCAAATGGGCAAAGCACCAGGACCTGATAGTACTAGTTAAAGAGCTGCAAACGGGCAAAACACCAGGACCTGATAGTACTAGTTAAAGAGCTGCAAACGGGCAAAACACCAGGACCTGATAGTACTAGTTAAAGAGCTGCAAACGGGCAAAACACCAGGACCTGGAGGCACTAGTTAAAGAGCTGCAAATGGGCGAAGGACCGGGACCTGATGGTATTAGTTAAAGAGCTGCAAACGGGCAAAACACCTGTACCTGAGGGTACTAGTTAAAGAGCTGCAAAGGGGCAAAACACCAGGACCTGATGGTACTAGTTAAAGAGCTGTAAACGGGCAAAACACCAGGACCTGATGGCACTAGTTAAAGAGCTGCAAATGGGCGAAGGACCGGGACCTGATGGTATTAGTTAAAGAGCTGCAAACGGGCAAAACACCTGTACCTGATGGTATTAGTTAAAGAGCTGCAAAGGGGCAAAACACCAGGACCTGATGGTACTAGTTAAAGAGCTGTAAACGGGCAAAACACCAGGACCTGATGGCACTAGTTAAAGAGCTGTAAACGGGCAAAACACCAGGACCTGGTGGCACTAGTTAAAGAGCTGTAAATGGGCAAAACACCAGGACCTGATGGCACTAGTTAAAGAGCTGCAAACGGGCGAAGGACCTGGACCGGATGGTGCTAGTTAAAGAGCTGCAAAGGGGCAAAGGACCAGGACCTGGTGGCACTAGTTAAAGAGCTGTAAATGGGCAAAACACCAGGACCTGATGGCACTAGTTAAAGAGCTGCAAACAGGCGAAGGACCTGGACCAGATGGTACTAGTTAAAGAGCTGCAAAGGGGCAAAGGACCAGGACCTGATGGCACTAGTTACAGAGCTGTAAATGGGCAAAACACCAGGACATGATGGTACTAGTTAAAGAGTTGTAAATGGGCAAAGGACCGGGACCTGATGGTATTAGTTAAAGAGCTTCAAACGTGCAAAGGACCTGGACCTGACGGTACTAAAGAGCTGAAAACGGGCTAAACACCTGGACCTGATGGTACTAGTTAAAGAGCTGTAAACGGGCAAAACACCAGGACCTGATAGTACTAGTTAAAGAGCTGCAAACGGGCAAAACACCAGGACCTGATAGTAATAGTTAAAGAGCTGCAAATGGGCAAAACACCAGGACCTGGAGGGACTAGTTAAAGAGTTGTAAATGGGCAAAGGACCGGGACCTGATGGTATTAGTTAAAGAGCTTCAAACGTGCAAAGGACCTGGACCTGACGGTACTAAAGAGCTGAAAACGGGCTAAACACCTGGACCTGATGGTACTAGTTAAAGAGCTGCAAACGGGCAAAACACCAGGACCTGATGGTACTAGTTAAAGAGCTTCAAACGTGCAAAGGACCTGGACCTGACGGTACTAAAGAGCTGAAAACGGGCTAAACACCTGGACCTGATGGGACTAGTTAAAGAGCTGCAAACAGGCGAAGGACCGGGACCTGATGGCTTTTCTAATTAAAGAGCTGCAAACGGGCAAAGGACCTGGACCTGATGGCACTAGTTAAAGAGCTGCAAACGGGCAAAACACCAGGACCTGATGGCACTAGTTAAAGAGCTGCAAACAGGCGAAGGACCTGGACCTGATGGCACTAGTTACAGAGCTGTAAATGGGCAAAACACCAGGACATGATGGTACTAGTTAAAGAGTTGTAAATGGGCAAAGGACCGGGACCTGATGGTATTAGTTAAAGAGCTTCAAACGTGCAAAGGACCTGGACCTGACGGTACTAAAGAGCTGAAAACGGGCTAAACACCTGGACCTGATGGTACTAGTTAAAGAGCTGCAAACGGGCAAAGGACCTGGACCTGATGGCTTTTCTAATTAAAGAGCTGCAAACGGGCAAAACACCAGGACCTGATGGCACTAGTTAAAGAGCTGCAAACGGGCAAAACACCAGGACCTGATGGTACTAGTTAAAGAGCTGCAAAGGGGCGAAGGACCTGGACCTGATAGTACTAGTTAAAGAGCTGCAAACGGGGAAAACACCAGGACCTGATGGTACTAGTTAAAGAGCTGTAAACGGGCAAAACACCAGGACCTGATGGTACTAGTTAAAGAGCTGTAAACGGGCAAAACACCAGGACCTGATGGTACTAGTTAAAGAGCTGTAAACGGGCAAAACACCAGGACCTGGAGGCACTAGTTACAGAGCTGCAAACGGGCAAAACACCAGGACCTGATGGCACTAGTTAAAGAGCTGCAAACGGGCAAAACACCAGGACCTGGAGGCACTAGTTACAGAGCTGTAAATGGGCAAAACACCAGGACCTGATAGTACTAGTTAAAGAGCTGCAAACGGGCAAACACCAGGACCTGGAGGCACTAGTTACAGAGCTGCAAACGGGCAAAGGACCGGGACCTGATGGTATTAGTTAAAGAGCTTCAAACGTGCAAAGGACCTGGACCTGACGGTACTAAAGAGCTGAAAACGGGCTAAACACCTGGACCTGATGGTACTAGTTAAAGAGCTGCAAAGGGGCGAAGGACCGGGACCTGATGGCACTCGACGTGCCCAAAACGGGAAGCAGGGAAACAATAAAACCAAGCGAAAACAACCCGCACGGAGCGAAGTATCCTGAGAAGGGCAGGGCTGACTAACCTGCTGGAACCCTGGACAGGAGGCTCTGCGCGCTGCAACATTTTGTTGCTGGTCTCCCTAATGATAGGAGAAAAAAAAACACACACACACGCCAAGACGTTCCCAATGGAAATGCCAACGTTCGGACGCGCTCGTCCGGGCGCAGAAGGGCCTTTGCTTCGTCTCGCGCGGACAAGGAAGCAAAGGGACACCGCCGTTGCAGCACAGCCTGATCTTTCTGTAACAACGTTTTCCCCTCGTGTTTTCGGGAATCCCATGCGGGCGGAGGAGACGGGCTTGCGTCTCAACCTGACTCTCAACCTTCCTGTCTGTCCCTGACTCCGCAGCCCCTCGATCGCATTGCAAACCAAGCACGGAAACCAAGGGAAGCTCAAGCGGACTACGCCAGCGGTGGCAAAGGAAAAGGAAAATAAGTCAGACGGCAACAAAAATAGGATTAGTTTAAATTAAAAGGGGGGGAGATATTGAGGAGACGGTAATGTAATATTACAATATCTATTACAGTAGAGTCTCATTTATCCAACATAAACGGGCCGGCAGAACGTTGGATAGGCAAATATGCTGGATAATAAGGAGAGATTAAGGAGAAGCCTATTAAACACCAAATTAGGTTATGATTTTACAAATTAAGCACCAAAACATCATGTTATACAACAAATCTGACAGAAAAAGTCGTTCAATACGCAGTAATGCTACATAGTAATTACTGTATTTACGAATTTAGCACCAAAATATCACGATGTATTGAAAACATTGACTACAAAAATGTGTTGGATAATCCAGAACGTTGGATAAGCGAATATGTTGGATAATAAGGAGAGATTAAGGAAAAGCCTATTAAACATCAAATTAAGTTATGATTTTACAAATTAAGCACCAAAACATCATGTTATACAACAAATCTGACAGAAAAAGTCGTTCAATACGCAGTAATGCTACATAGTAATTACTGTATTTACGAATTTAGCACCAAAATATCACGATGTATTGAAAACATTGACTACAAAAATGTGTTGGATAATCCAGAACGTTGGATAAGCGAATATGTTGGATAATAAGGAGAGATTAAGGAGAAGCCTATTAAACACCAAATTAGGTTATGATTTTACAAATTAAGCACCAAAACATCATGTTATACAACAAATTTGACAGACAAAGTAGTTCAATACACAGTAATGATATGTAGTAATTACTGTATTTACGAATTTAGCACCAAAATATCACGATGTATTGAAAACATTGACTACAAAAATGCGTCGGATAATCCAGAACGTTGGATAAGCGAGTGTTGGATAAGTGAGACTCTACTGTATTTATTTACTTAAAACATTCTACTGTATATGTATTATTTATTTATTTATTTATTTGACTATTTACTTAAAACATTTATATTCTGCTCTTCTCCCAACGTTTATACGGCAAGCATTCCATGCCGGGACATAAAATAAATATATACAAAAGCATTAAAAACACTAAATAATATATTCATTATATGTCTTATAATTATACAATATTATAAGAAAAATAATTATAATATTTATCATAGGTATTACAAGTATATTGTAATAGTTAAAGAGCTGCAAACGGGCAAAGGACCTGGACCTGATGGTATTAGTTAAAGAGCTGCAAACAAGCAAAGGACCTGGACCTAATGGCTCTTCTAATTATATTATAGCTATATTACAATAAAGTACAGTAGAGTCTCACTTATCCAACGCTCGCTTAGCCAACGTTCTGGATTATCCAACGCATTTTTGTAGTCAATGTTTTCAATATATCGTGATATTTTGGTGCTAAATTCATAAATACAGTAATTACTACATAGCATTACTGCGTATTGAACTACTTTTTCTGCCAAATTTGTTGTATAACATGATGTTTTGGTGCTTAATTTGTAAAATCATAACATAATTTGATGTTTAATAGGCTTTTCCTTAATGCTTCCTTATTATCCAACATATTCGCTTATCCAACATTCTGCCGGCCCATTTATGTTGGATAAGTGAGATTCTACTGTAACTAGGTATAGGATTACAAGTACGTTATAATACTACATTTATTGTAACATTCCACAAAAATAATATTTATTACAGGTAGAACTATAATATTATATTTTATAGGTATTATAACTATATTATATTGTATAATAATATTCCAAAATAATTATAATATTTATTACAGGTATTATAACTGCATTATGATATTAAAATTTATTATAACTATAATATTACATACTTATTATATGTATTATAACTATATTATTATATTAGTATTAATAAAATATACAAACATATTTATTATATATATTATAATTATATTTACTACAATATAACAAAATAGAAATAATAATTTTAGATGCATTATAACTACTGTATATAATAAAAATAATTAGTATACTATTTATTATAGGTATTACAGGTATAATATAGTGTAATAGTATACTAAAAATTAATGTTTATATTTATTATAGGTATAACTGTTACAATATTAGATTTATTATACGTATAACTATATTATATTGTATAATAATATAGCAAAATAATTATAATATTTATTACTGGTATTATAACTATATTATATTAGTATTTTCATCATCATCATCATTTAATTACTTATTAATCGCCCTCCATCCAAGATGCTCTAGGCGATTTACAAGCTAAATTGTAAAGGATAAAAATACATACATCCAAATATTGATAAAATTAACATAGAGCAAAAGCTCTAGTAAAAAGCCAGGTCTTGAGTGCTAGGGTAAAAGGCCCTTTTTATTATTTATTATTATAACAAAATGATACATATACTTGTATGTATTATATTTACTGCAATACTGTAACAAAATAGAAACAATATTTATGATATGTATTATGACTGTAATATTTATGATACTTACTCTAATATTTACTGTAATATTATAACAAAATAGAAATAATGTTTATGATATGCATTATAACTAATATTTATGATACCTTGCATACCTAATATTTACTGCAATATTAAAACAAACTAGAAATAATAATATTTATGATACCTATTATAACTACAGTATATTATAATATTACATTATTATAATAATTATAGTATAAACATATGGGAATTTTTCGATTGTGTCAGAAGCAAATTGAGGATATCCTGCAAGTCGCTGGACCTGATGGAAATAATGTTTATGATATGCATTATAACTAATATTTATGATACCTTGCATACCTAATATTTACTGCAATATTAAAACAAACTAGAAATAATAATATTTATGATACCTATTATAACTACAGTATATTATAATATTACATTATTATAATAATTATAGTATAAACATATGGGAATTTTTCGATTAAAGAGTTAAAGAGTTGCAAATGGGCAAAGGACCTGGACCTGATGGCATTTGATGTGCCCAAAATGGGAAGCAGGGAAACAGAAAAAAAGTCTACAGGGACGTTGCCCAGGGGACGCCGGGATGTGTTACCATCCTCTCATGTCCCCACAAGCTAGAGCTGACAGACGGGAGCTCACCCCGTCTCGCAGATTCGAACCGCCGACCTTCAGATCTTCGGGTCAGCAGTTCAGCTGGCACAAGGGTTTAACCCACTGCACCACCGCGGCTCTCCCTATATATGGGATGGAACTCTATATCTGCTAAAAGACTTCTTTCAGGGCCGTACGGAATCAAGCAAGGCCGTGCTATTCGCCCGTTACGGGGTCATTGAAAGGAAGAGGCGCGACCGCTGGCGTGGTCCCCCCGGGGTCCCTCGGACGTGGTGACAGAGGCGCCGGCGCGGGCGGGGCCGATGCGGAGGGAGAGCGGCCTTACCGTTGGAAGCGCTCCTGCTGCTCCCGCTGCTTCCGGATCTCCGGGAACTGCTTCTCGTAATACTCCCGCGTCTTGCTCTCCTTGGCCTTCCGGCGCGGGTTGTTCTCGATCCGGTCCACCTTCTTCTCCCAGGCCTCCATCAGCTGGTCGTAGCGCTGGCAGATCTTCTGCTCCTGCGGGTCCCATGGACATAGAAGCACAAATATATATATATACAGACACACGTCCCAAGAAATATAGTTAGATACAGAGCTGCAAACGGGCAAAGGACCTGGACCGGATGGGACTGATTAAAGAGCTGCAAACGGGCAAAGGACCTGGACCGGATGGCACTGATTAAAGAGCTACAATCGGGCAAAGGACCTGCACCGGATGGCACTGATTAAAGAGCTGCAATCGGGCAAAGGACCTGCACCGGATGGCACTGATTAAAGAGCTACAATCGGGCAAAGGACCTGCACCGGATGGCACTGATTAAAGAGCTGCAAACGGGCAAAGGACCTGGACCGGATGGCACTGATTAAAGAGCTACAATCGGGCAAAGGACCTGCACCGGATGGCACTGATTAAAGAGCTGCAATCGGGCAAAGGACCTGCACCGGATGGCACTGATTAAAGAGCTACAATCGGGCAAAGGACCTGCACCGGATGGCACTGATTAAAGAGCTACAATCGGGCAAAGGACCTGCACCGGATGGCACTGATTAAAGAGCTGCAAACGGGCAAAGGACCTGGACCGGATGGCACTGATTAAAGAGCTGCAATCGGGCAAAAGACCTGGACCGGATGGCACTGATTAAAGAGCTGCAATCGGGCAAAGGACCTGGACCGGATGGCACTGATTAAAGAGCTGCAATCGGGCAAAGGACCTGCACCGGATGGCACTGATTAAAGAGCTGCAATCGGGCAAAGGACCTGGACCGGATGGCACTGATTAAAGAGCTGCAATCGGGCAAAGGACCTGGACCGGATGGCACTGATTAAAGAGCTGCAAACAGGCAAAGGACCTGGACCGGATGGCACTGATTAAAGAGCTGCAATCGGGCAAAGGACCTGGACCGGATGGCACTGATTAAAGAGCTGCAAACAGGCAAAGGACCTGGACCGGATGGCACTGATTAAAGAGCTGCAAACGGGCAAAGGACCTGGACCGGATGGCACTGATTAAAGAGCTGCAATCGGGCAAAGGACCTGGACCGGATGGCACTGATTAAAGAGCTGCAAACAGGCAAAGGACCTGGACCGGATGGCACTGATTAAAGAGCTGCAATCGGACAAAGGACATGGACCGGATGGCACTGATTAAAGAGCTGCAATCGGGCAAAGGACCTGGACCGGATGGCACTGATTAAAGAGCTGCAAACGGGCAAAGGACCTGGACCGGATGGCACTGATTAAAGAGCTGCAAACGGGCAAAGGACCTGGACCGGATGGCACTGATTAAAGAGCTGCAATCGGGCAAAGGACCTGGACCGGATGGCACTGATTAAAGAGCTGCAAACAGGCAAAGGACCTGGACCGGATGGCACTGATTAAAGAGCTGCAATCGGACAAAGGACATGGACCGGATGGCACTGATTAAAGAGCTGCAATCGGGCAAAGGACCTGGACCGGATGGCACTGATTAAAGAGCTGCAATCGGGCAAAGGACCTGGACCGGATGGCACTGATTAAAGAGCTGCAAACGGGCAAAGGACCTGGACCGGATGGCACTGATTAAAGAGCTGCAATTGGGCAAAGGACCTGGACCGGATGGCACTGATTAAAGAGCTGCAAACAGGCAAAGGACCTGGACCGGATGGCACTGATTAAAGAGCTGCAAACGGGCAAAAGACCTGGACCGGATGGCACTGATTAAAGAGCTGCAAACGGGCAAAGGACCTGGACCGGATGGCACTGATTAAAGAGCTGCAAACGGGCAAAAGACCTGGACCGGATGGCACTGATTAAAGAGCTGCAATCGGGCAAAGGACCTGGACCGGATGGCACTGATTAAAGAGCTGCAAACAGGCAAAGGACCTGGACCGGATGGCACTGATTAAAGAGCTGCAAACGGGCAAAGGACCTGGACCGGATGGCACTGATTAAAGAGCTGCAAACGGGCAAAGGACCTGGACCGGATGGCACTGATTAAAGAGCTGCAATCGGGCAAAGGACCTGGACCGGATGGCACTGATTAAAGAGCTGCAAACAGGCAAAGGACCTGGACCGGATGGCACTGATTAAAGAGCTGCAATCGGACAAAGGACATGGACCGGATGGCACTGATTAAAGAGCTGCAATCGGGCAAAGGACCTGGACCGGATGGCACTGATTAAAGAGCTGCAATCGGGCAAAGGACCTGGACCGGATGGCACTGATTAAAGAGCTGCAAACAGGCAAAGGACCTGGACCGGATGGCACTGATTAAAGAGCTGCAATCGGACAAAGGACATGGACCGGATGGCACTGATTAAAGAGCTGCAATCGGGCAAAGGACCTGGACCGGATGGCACTGATTAAAGAGCTGCAAACGGGCAAAGGACCTGGACCGGATGGCACTGATTAAAGAGCTGCAAACGGGCAAAGGACCTGGACCGGATGGCACTGATTAAAGAGCTGCAATCGGGCAAAGGACCTGGACCGGATGGCACTGATTAAAGAGCTGCAAACAGGCAAAGGACCTGGACCGGATGGCACTGATTAAAGAGCTGCAATCGGACAAAGGACATGGACCGGATGGCACTGATTAAAGAGCTGCAATCGGGCAAAGGACCTGGACCGGATGGCACTGATTAAAGAGCTGCAATCGGGCAAAGGACCTGGACCGGATGGCACTGATTAAAGAGCTGCAAACGGGCAAAGGACCTGGACCGGATGGCACTGATTAAAGAGCTGCAATTGGGCAAAGGACCTGGACCGGATGGCACTGATTAAAGAGCTGCAAACAGGCAAAGGACCTGGACCGGATGGCACTGATTAAAGAGCTGCAAACGGGCAAAAGACCTGGACCGGATGGCACTGATTAAAGAGCTGCAAACGGGCAAAGGACCTGGACCGGATGGCACTGATTAAAGAGCTGCAAACGGGCAAAAGACCTGGACCGGATGGCACTGATTAAAGAGCTGCAATCGGGCAAAGGACCTGGACCGGATGGCACTGATTAAAGAGCTGCAAACAGGCAAAGGACCTGGACCGGATGGCACTGATTAAAGAGCTGCAAACGGGCAAAGGACCTGGACCGGATGGCACTGATTAAAGAGCTGCAAACGGGCAAAGGACCTGGACCGGATGGCACTGATTAAAGAGCTGCAAACGGGCAAAAGACCTGGACCGGATGGCACTGATTAAAGAGCTGCAAACGGGCAAAAGACCTGGACCGGATGGCACTGATTAAAGAGCTGCAATCGGGCAAAGGACCTGGACCGGATGGCACTGATTAAAGAGCTGCAAACAGGCAAAGGACCTGGACCGGATGGCACTGATTAAAGAGCTGCAAACGGGCAAAGGACCTGGACCGGATGGCACTGATTAAAGAGCTGCAATCGGGCAAAGGACCTGGACCGGATGGCACTGATTAAAGAGCTGCAATCGGGCAAAGGACCTGGACCGGATGGCACTGATTAAAGAGCTGCAAACGGGCAAAGGACCTGGACCGGATGGCACTGATTAAAGAGCTGCAAACGGGCAAAGGACCTGGACCGGATGGCACTGATTAAAGAGCTGCAAACGGGCAAAGGACCTGGACCGGATGGCACTGATTAAAGAGCTGCAAACGGGCAAAGGACCTGGACCGGATGGCACTGATTAAAGAGCTGCAAACGGGCAAAGGACCTGGACCGGATGGCACTGATTAAAGAGCTGCAAACGGGCAAAGGACCTGGACCGGATGGCACTGATTAAAGAGCTGCAAACAGGCAAAGGACCTGGACCGGATGGCACTGATTAAAGAGCTGCAAACGGGCAAAGGACCTGGACCGGATGGCACTGATTAAAGAGCTGCAAACGGGCAAAGGACCTGGACCGGATGGCACTGATTAAAGAGCTGCAAACAGGCAAAGGACCTGGACCGGATGGCACTGATTAAAGAGCTGCAATCGGACAAAGGACATGGACCGGATGGCACTGATTAAAGAGCTGCAATCGGGCAAAGGACCTGGACCGGATGGCACTGATTAAAGAGCTGCAAACGGGCAAAAGACCTGGACCGGATGGCACTGATTAAAGAGCTGCAAACGGGCAAAAGACCTGGACCGGATGGCACTGATTAAAGAGCTGCAAACGGGCAAAAGACCTGGACCGGATGGCACTGATTAAAGAGCTGCAATCGGGCAAAGGACATGGACCGGATGGCACTGATTAAAGAGCTGCAAACGGGCAAAAGACCTGGACCGGATGGCACTGATTAAAGAGCTGCAAACGGGCAAAAGACCTGGACCGGATGGCACTGATTAAAGAGCTGCAAACGGGCAAAAGACCTGGACCGGATGGCACTGATTAAAGAGCTGCAATCGGGCAAAGGACCTGGACTGGATGGCACTGATTAAAGAGCTGCAAACAGGCAAAGGACCTGGACCGGATGGCACTGATTAAAGAGCTGCAAACAGGCAAAGGACCTGGACCGGATGGCACTGATTAAAGAGCTGCAAACGGGCAAAAGACCTGGACCGGATGGGACTGATTAAAGAGCTGCAAACGGGCAAAGGACCTGGACCGGATGGCACTGATTAAAGAGCTGCAATCGGGCAAAGGACCTGGACCGGATGGCACTGATTAAAGAGCTGCAATCGGGCAAAGGACCTGGACCGGATGGCACTGATTAAAGAGCTGCAAACGGGCAAAGGACCTGGACCGGATGTCACTGATTAAAGAGCTGCAATCGGGCAAAGGACCTGGTCCGGATGGCACTGATTAAAGAGCTGCAATCGGGCAAAGGACCTGGACCGGATGGCACTGATTAAAGAGCTGCAAACGGGCAAAGGACCTGGACAGGATGGCACTGATTAAAGAGCTGCAATCGGGCAAAGGACCTGGACCGGATGGCACTGATTAAAGAGCTGCAATCGGGCAAAGGACCTGGACCGGATGGCACTGATTAAAGAGCTGCAATCGGGCAAAGGACCTGGACCGGATGGCACTGATTAAAGAGCTGCAATCGGGCAAAGGACCTGGACCGGATGGCACTGATTAAAGAGCTGCAATCGGGCAAAGGACCTGGACCGGATGGCACTGATTAAAGAGCTGCAATCGGGCAAAGGACCTGGACCGGATGGCACTGATTAAAGAGCTGCAATCGGGCAAAGGACCTGGACCGGATGGCACTGATTAAAGAGCTGCAATCGGGCAAAGGACCTGGACCGGATGGCACTGATTAAAGAGCTGCAATCGGGCAAAGGACCTGCACCGGATGGCACTGATTAAAGAGCTGCAATCGGGCAAAAGACCTGGACCGGATGGCACTGATTAAAGAGCTGCAAATGGGCAAAGGACCTGGACCGGATGGCACTGATTAAAGAGCTGCAAACGGGCAAAGGACCTGGACCGGATGGCACTGATTAAAGAGCTGCAATCGGGCAAAGGACCTGGACCGGATGGCACTGATTAAAGAGCTGCAATCGGGCAAAGGACCTGGACCGGATGGCACTGATTAAAGAGCTGCAATCGGGCAAAGGACCTGGACCGGATGGCACTGATTAAAGAGCTGCAATCGGGCAAAGGACCTGGACCGGATGGCACTGATTAAAGAGCTGCAATCGGGCAAAGGACCTGGACCGGATGGCACTGATTAAAGAGCTGCAATCGGGCAAAGGACCTGGACCGGATGGCACTGATTAAAGAGCTGCAATCGGGCAAAGGACCTGGACCGGATGGCACTGATTAAAGAGCTGCAATCGGGCAAAGGACCTGGACCGGATGGCACTGATTAAAGAGCTGCAATCGGGCAAAGGACCTGGACCGGATGGCACTGATTAAAGAGCTGCAATCGGGCAAAGGACCTGGACCGGATGGCACTGATTAAAGAGCTGCAAACGGGCAAAGGACCTGGACCGGATGGCACTGATTAAAGAGCTGCAATCGGGCAAAGGACCTGGACCGGATGGCACTGATTAAAGAGCTGCAAACGGGCAAAGGACCTGGACAGGATGGCACTGATTAAAGAGCTGCAATCGGGCAAAGGACCTGGACCGGATGGCACTGATTAAAGAGCTGCAATCGGGCAAAGGACCTGGACCGGATGGCACTGATTGAAGAGCTGCAAACGGGCAAAGGACCTGGACCGGATGGCACTGATTAAAGAGCTGCAATCGGGCAAAAGACCTGGACCGGATGGCACTGATTAAAGAGCTGCAATCGGGCAAAGGACCTGGACCGGATGGCACTGATTAAAGAGCTGCAATCGGGCAAAGGACCTGGACCGGATGGCACTGATTAAAGAGCTGCAAACGGGCAAAGGACCTGGACCGGATGGCACTGATTAAAGAGCTGCAATCGGGCAAAGGACATGGACCGGATGGCACTGATTAAAGAGCTGCAATCGGGCAAAGGACATGGACCGGATGGCACTGATTAAAGAGCTGCAAACGGGCAAAGGACATGGACCGGATGGCACTGATTAAAGAGCTGCAATCGGGCAAAGGACATGGACCGGATGGCACTGATTAAAGAGCTGCAATCGGGCAAAGGACATGGACCGGATGGCACTGATTAAAGAGCTGCAATCGGGCAAAGGACCTGGACCGGATGGCACTGATTAAAGAGCTGCAATCGGGCAAAGGACCTGGACCGGATGGCACTGATTAAAGAGCTGCAATCGGGCAAAGGACCTGGACCGGATGGCACTGATTAAAGAGCTGCAAACGGGCAAAGGACCTGGACCGGATGGCACTGATTAAAGAGCTGCAATCGGGCAAAAGACCTGGACCGGATGGCACTGATTAAAGAGCTGCAAATGGGCAAAGGACCTGGACCGGATGGCACTGATTAAAGAGCTGCAAACGGGCAAAGGACCTGGACCGGATGGCACTGATTAAAGAGCTGCAATCGGGCAAAGGACCTGGACCGGATGGCACTGATTAAAGAGCTGCAATCGGGCAAAGGACCTGGACCGGATGGCACTGATTAAAGAGCTGCAATCGGGCAAAGGACCTGCACCGGATGGCACTGATTAAAGAGCTGCAATCGGGCAAAAGACCTGGACCGGATGGCACTGATTAAAGAGCTGCAAATGGGCAAAGGACCTGGACCGGATGGCACTGATTAAAGAGCTGCAAACGGGCAAAGGACCTGGACCGGATGGCACTGATTAAAGAGCTGCAATCGGGCAAAGGACCTGGACCGGATGGCACTGATTAAAGAGCTGCAATCGGGCAAAGGACCTGGACCGGATGGCACTGATTAAAGAGCTGCAATCGGGCAAAGGACCTGGACCGGATGGCACTGATTAAAGAGCTGCAATCGGGCAAAGGACCTGGACCGGATGGCACTGATTAAAGAGCTGCAATCGGGCAAAGGACATGGACCGGATGGCACTGATTAAAGAGCTGCAATCGGGCAAAGGACCTGGACCGGATGGCACTGATTAAAGAGCTGCAATCGGGCAAAGGACCTGGACCGGATGGCACTGATTAAAGAGCTGCAATCGGGCAAAGGACCTGGACTGGATGGCACTGATTAAAGAGCTGCAATCGGGCAAAGGACATGGACCGGATGGCACTGATTAAAGAGCTGCAAACGGGCAAAGGACCTGGACCGGATGGCACTGATTAAAGAGCTGCAATCGGGCAAAAGACCTGGACCGGATGGCACTGATTAAAGAGCTGCAATCGGGCAAAGGACCTGGACCGGATGGCACTGATTAAAGAGCTGCAATCGGGCAAAGGACCTGGACCGGATGGCACTGATTAAAGAGCTGCAAACGGGCAAAGGACCTGGACCGGATGGCACTGATTAAAGAGCTGCAAACGGGCAAAGGACATGGACCGGATGGCACTGATTAAAGAGCTGCAAACGGGCAAAGGACATGGACCGGATGGCACTGATTAAAGAGCTGCAATCGGGCAAAGGACATGGACCGGATGGCACTGATTAAAGAGCTGCAATCGGGCAAAGGACATGGACCGGATGGCACTGATTAAAGAGCTGCAATCGGGCAAAGGACCTGGACCGGATGGCACTGATTAAAGAGCTGCAATCGGGCAAAAGACCTGGACCGGATGGCACTGATTAAAGAGCTGCAATCGGGCAAAGGACCTGGACCGGATGGCACTGATTAAAGAGCTGCAATCGGGCAAAGGACATGGACCGGATGGCACTGATTAAAGAGCTGCAATCGGGCAAAAGACCTGGACCGGATGGCACTGATTAAAGAGCTGCAATCGGGCAAAGGACCTGGACCGGATGGCACTGATTAAAGAGCTGCAATCGGGCAAAGGACCTGGACCGGATGGCACTGATTAAAGAGCTGCAAACGGGCAAAGGACCTGGACCGGATGGCACTGATTAAAGAGCTGCAATCGGGCAAAGGACATGGACCGGATGGCACTGATTAAAGAGCTGCAATCGGGCAAAGGACATGGACCGGATGGCACTGATTAAAGAGCTGCAATCGGGCAAAGGACATGGACCGGATGGCACTGATTAAAGAGCTGCAATCGGGCAAAGGACCTGGACCGGATGGCACTGATTAAAGAGCTGCAATCGGGCAAAGGACCTGGACCGGATGGCACTGATTAAAGAGCTGCAAACGGGCAAAGGACCTGGACCGGATGGCACTGATTAAAGAGCTGCAATCGGGCAAAGGACCTGGACCGGATGGCACTGATTAAAGAGCTGCAATCGGGCAAAGGACCTGGACCGGATGGCACTGATTAAAGAGCTGCAAACGGGCAAAGGACCTGGACCGGATGGCACTGATTAAAGAGCTGCAATCGGGCAAAGGACCTGGACCGGATGGCACTGATTAAAGAGCTGCAATCGGGCAAAGGACATGGACCGGATGGCACTGATTAAAGAGCTGCAATCGGGCAAAGGACCTGGACCGGATGGCACTGATTAAAGAGCTGCAATCGGGCAAAGGACCTGGACCGGATGGCACTGATTAAAGAGCTGCAATCGGGCAAAGGACCTGGACCGGATGGCACTGATTAAAGAGCTGCAATCGGGCAAAGGACCTGGACCGGATGGCACTGATTAAAGAGCTGCAATCGGGCAAAGGACATGGACCGGATGGCACTGATTAAAGAGCTGCAATCGGGCAAAGGACCTGGACCGGATGGCACTGATTAAAGAGCTGCAAACGGGCAAAGGACCTGGACCGGATGGCACTGATTAAAGAGCTGCAAACGGGCAAAGGACCTGGACCGGATGGCACTGATTAAAGAGCTGCAAACAGGCAAAGGACCTGGACCGGATGGCACTGATTAAAGAGCTGCAATCGGGCAAAGGGCCTGGACCGGATGGCACTGATTAAAGAGCTGCAAACAGGCAAAGGACCTGGACCGGATGGCACTGATTAAAGAGCTGCAATCGGGCAAAGGACCTGGACCGGATGGCACTGATTAAAGAGCTGCAAACGGGCAAAGGACCTGGACCGGATGGCACTGATTAAAGAGCTGCAATCGGGCAAAGGACCTGGACCGGATGGCACTGATTAAAGAGCTGCAAACAGGCAAAGGACCTGGACCGGATGGCACTGATTAAAGAGCTGCAATCGGGCAAAGGACCTGGACCGGATGGCACTGATTAAAGAGCTGCAAACAGGCAAAGGACCTGGACCGGATGGCACTGATTAAAGAGCTGCAAACGGGCAAAGGACCTGGACCGGATGGCACTGATTAAAGAGCTGCAAACAGGCAAAGGACATGGACCTGATGGCACTGATTAAAGAGCTGCAATCGGGCAAAGGACCTGGACCGGATGGCACTGATTAAAGAGCTGCAAACAG